>NW_025746046.1:0-30000 GCF_021184085.1 Oncorhynchus gorbuscha
TACCTCTTTCCCTGTTCATTTGAATGAACCATAAGAACATCTACAATGGTCATCTAAGCATACCTCTTTCCCTGTTCATTTGAATGAACCATAAGAACATCTACAATGGTCATCTAAGCATACCTCTTTCCCTGTTCATTTTGAATAAGAACATTCTGTAATGGTCATCTAAGCATACCTCTTTTCATTTTTGAACCACAAGAACAGTAACAGCACACCTCTTCCCCTGTTCATCTCAAGAACATAAATGGTCATCTAAGCATACCTTTCCTGTCTATTTGAATGGGATAAGTACATCCACATTTCTTTCCTGTTCACTGTACATAAGTACATGGGTATCTATTTGAATAACATCCTCAATATACTGCACTTACATGTCTAGGATAGTACATCCACATCACTGTACAGTACATGGTATCATAACATCCTCAATATACTGCACTTACAGTCTAGGATAGTACATCCACCACCGTACAGCATGGTATCATAACATCCTCAACATACTGGTATCAGGAAACATCCA
The DNA here is from genome assembly GCF_021184085.1 of Oncorhynchus gorbuscha. Classification (NCBI taxonomy): domain Eukaryota; kingdom Metazoa; phylum Chordata; class Actinopteri; order Salmoniformes; family Salmonidae; genus Oncorhynchus; species Oncorhynchus gorbuscha. The sequence goes on from NW_025746046.1 coordinate 524, forward strand.
CATCAATATCCAAACATCTCACATACTTACATGTCTAGGATAGTACATCCACATCACTGTACAGTACATGGTATCATAACATCCTCAATATACTGCACTTACATGTCTAGGATAGTACATCCACATCACTGTACATGGTATCAAAACATCCTCAATATACTGCACTTACATGCCTAGGATAGTACATCCACATCACTGTACAGTACATGGTATCATAACATCCTCAATACATGCCACTATTGGGAAAGATACTCTGAAATATACTGTATAGTTTAACAAGCTACCAACTACTTCACACTGGAAGAAGTTAAGCTACCCTTAAGAATAATATTGTTTATTTCACTAAACTTTGAAAAAGTAGTTAACCTTGCTGCGGGAGTTGCTTCCGAACAGCCACAAGAGCATTAGTGGTCGTGCCAGCTAAAATAGTTAGACAAGCTACTCTAACTTCATTTATAACCTGAAATGGCTTGGTAGCTAATTACGAGGTTAGGAGATTGGAACCGCTAGCTGACTAGCTAAAGCTAACTTCATAAAATTGCTAGAGGCTAGTATTACAGAGAAACAACAAAACATTTTTGTTTAATTTATTCATCAATAAGGAATCAATAGGCTACACAGCTCAAACAAATGACTTTACAAACAATCCTCCTGAGTCCTGCCCATCAGCGGCAGCTATAATCAAATCAAATAGTGTCACTCGACACTCACTCTCTCCTCCTCCACTGAGGATACTGTCTATAGTGAAGACATCAAAACTATGAAATAACAGATATGCAATCATGTATTAACCAAAAAAGTGTTAAACATATAAAAATGTATTATATATTTGAGATTCTTTAAAAGTAGCCACCCTTTGCCTTGATGACAGCTTTGGTACTGTATATATATTTATTAACAAGAACAGTTTTGAAACTATATTTCTCTGTTTCTTTTCTCTTTGTCTGGCCCAGTCAGTGAGCCCCCTCTGCAAAATACCGCTGACAGACCTTTTATAAAAAAATAATGATAAAGCATAGTCTTAAAAATGAAGTTTAGATATTAATTTAACATCTGAAAATGAAAAAAAACTGGACAAATCTGAGGCATGTGGCCTTTTGCCCCCAATGGGCATTACCCACTTCCTGTCCGTCAGAGCCCCAGTCATATAGGGCTCTGGACGGGGCCCTTGAGGGCCTATAGGAGCCTGTAGGGGCCAGAGGGTAATTACCCGTAACAGTCACAGCACCTTTTATATCAATAAAAAGGACTAAGTGGACCGCAGATAAAACAAGATCTGACTTTCATAGGATGAAGTGTGTTGACATGCCATCTCTCTGGTGACAGTTTCATACAACCTATAGAGATGTTATTGTGACAGCCTGGTCTGGCCACTTGTCAAATGTAGTTAGTGACTGAAAAAAATAGGAAAGTGCTTCTCTCTAACCTCTCTCCCCCTCCCTAACTGACTCTTTCCTCCTCTCTCCTCTCTCTCTCTCTCTCTCTCTCTCTCTCTCTCTCTCTCTCTCTCTCTCTCTCTCTCTCTCTCTCTCTCTCTCTCTCTCTCCTCTCCCCCTCCCTCCCTCTCTCTTTCTCTCCCTCGCCCTGCCTCCTCCCTTGACATAGGTACCTGCTGCAGATGTGTGATATAGATTAGAAATGTATCTGAACTGATCCTGGATTAGACGAGGCAGCCATATTTCTGTCAGCAGAGCAGACTACCAGCACACGCTACACTACAGACCAGTACACTCATCCATCTCTCCACCACACCACAGTCACGCAATCCTCAAGCATCCAGCCAAGCCAACACATAAAGCCAAGATGGCTGAGTCAACTTCCTGAAACTGTCCCATATTCAGCTTAATCTGAACCTTGGTCCAACTGGAGACTGTGTCAGACTGAAAGAGCTCAGTCTTGTATATAGAATAGTGGGAAGGGCAGTGAACCTGAGTTTGACTGGCTGTCACTAGAGTGCAAGTGCTTGACCTCTAACCTTTGTCTCTATAGTAAGGAGAGGTCAGTCATCAACCACACATTTATACACAGGGCTTAACGAGATATGGAGCTGTGTGTGGTAAAGTAACAGCAGTAAGGACTTTATATAAAAAATGGCGCCGGAGGAAATGGCAGCAGTTTTACGGGCGCCCAACCAATTGTGCTATCATGTGTTTTTTTTCACGTTATTTATAACTTATTTTGTGCATAATGTTTCTGCAACTGTATTTTTACAGCAAAAAAGAGCTTCTGGATATCAGGACAGCGATCACTCACCTTGGATTAGACAAATCATTTTTCTACAACAGGCAGGACGCACAGGACATTCTCCAAACACCCCACAGGGTCAACATCTCCGTTATTTGAAAGAGGAAGCGACGCAGGTACAGAGGACAAAGAGCCGGAAGCCTCATGAGGACGCGGAGAAGACGAGTGGGAAAGCTGCCGTTACCGTCAATACTACTCGCCAACGTGCATCATTGGACAATAAATTAGACGAGGTACGATCACAAATATCCTACCAACGGGACATAAAAAACTGTAATATCCTGTATTTCACAGAATCGTGGCTGAATGACGACATGGATATTCAGCTAGCGGGATATACGCTGCACCGGCAAGATAGAACAGCACACTCCAGTAAAACGAATGGGGGGGGGGGGGGGTCTGTGCATGTTTGTAAACAACAGCTGGTGCACGAAATCTAAGGAAGTCTCTGGATTTTGATCAAATAAAATCAAATCAATTTATATAGCCCTTCGTACATCAGCTGATATCTCAAAGTGCTGTACAGAAACCCAGCCTAAAACCCCAAACAGCAAGCAATGCAGGTGTAGAAGCACGGTGGCTAGGAAAAACTCCCTAGAAAGGCCAAAACCTAGGAAGAAACCTAGAGAGGAACCAGGCTGTGGGGTGGCCAGTCCTCTTCTGGTGGAGATTATAACAGAACATGGCCAAGATGTTCAAATGTTCATAAATGACCAGCATGGTCGAATAATAATAAGGCAGAACAGTTGAAACTGGAGCAGCAGCACAGTCAGGTGGACTGGGGACAGCAAGGAGTCATCATGTCAGGTCGTCCTGGGGCACGGTCCTTGGGCTCAGGTCCTCCGAGAGAGAGAAAGAAAGAGAGAATTAGAGAGAGCATATGTGGGGTGGCCAGTCCTCTTCTGGCTGTGCCGGGTGGAGATTATAACAGAACATGGCCAAGATGTTCAAATGTTCATAAATGACCAGCATGGTCGAATAATAGTAAGGAAGAACAGTTGAAACTGGAGCAGCAGCATGGCCAGGTGGACTGGGGACAGCAAGGAGTCATCATGTCAGGTAGTCGCCTGAAGTAGAGTATATTGTGATAAATTTCAGGCCACACTACTTGCCTAGAGAGTTCTCAGCTATACTTTTCGTGTCTGTTTATTTACCACCACAGACAGATGCTGGCACTAAGACTGCACTCAGTCAGCTGTATAAGGAAATGAGCAAACAGGAAACCACTCACCCAAAGGCGGCGCTCCTAGTGGCCGGAGACTTTAATGCAGGGAAACTTAAATTAGTTCTAACAAATTTCTATCAACATGTTAAATGTGCAATCAGAGGGAAACAAATTCTAGATCACCTGTACTCCACACACTGAGACGCGTACAAAGCTCTCCCTCGCCCCCCATTTGGTAAATCTGATCACAACTCTATCCTCTTGATTCCTGCTTACAAGCAAAAATGAAAGCAGGAAGCACCAGTGACTCGGTCTATAAAAAAGTGGTCAGATGAAGCAGATGCTAAACTACAGGACTGTTTTGCATCACAGACTGGAACATGTTCCGGGATTCTTCCAATGGCATTGAGGAATACACCACATCAGTCACTGGCTTCATCAATAAGTGCATCAAGGACATTGTCCCCACAGTGCGTCAATACAGGGCTAAGATTGAATCATACTACACTGGCTCCGACGCTCGAGAGAGAAAGAGAGAAAGAGAGAAAGAGAGAAAGAGAGAAAGAGAGAAAGAGAGAAAGAGAGAGAGAGAGAAAAGGGCAACCAGTGAAGAACAAACACCATTGTAAATACAACCCATATTTATGCTTATTTATTTTATCTTGTGTCCTTTAACCATTTGTACATTGTTAAAACACTGTATATATATATATATAATATGACATTTGTAATGTCTTTACTGTTTTGAAACTTCTGTATGTGTGATGTTTACTGTTAATTTTTGTTGTTTTTCACTTTATATGTTGTCTACCTCACTTGCTTTGGCAATGTTAACACATGTTTCCCATGCCAATAAAGCCCTTGAATTGAATTGAGTTGAATATATATATATATATATATATATATATATATATATATATATATATATATATATATATATATATATATATATATATATATATAGATATACAGAGAGAGAGAGAGAGAGAGAGAGAGAGAGAGAGAGAGAGAGAGAGAGAGAGAGAGAGAGAGAGAGAGAGAGAGAGAGAGAGAGAGAGAGAGAGAGAGAGAGAGAGAGAGAGACAGAGAGAGACAGAGACAGAGAGACACCCCACCCAGACCAGCGAGACACCCTCCCAGACCTGCAGGACCCCACCCCCCTGGACCTACACATAGAGGACCCACGCCAAGAGGAATTACATCCAGACCACCGCACACCAAGACACATCCACACCCCCCACCCCCAACCAATCAACACCCCCCCACGTCAACCATGCCCACACCCCATTTAGGCCCCTCAGATCAGACCTATGCCACTCCTGCCCACCCCATGCAACCCACCCCCGCAAAGAGGGCCTCAACATGGAAGCCACACATATGCCCAGGTAGTGATCGGGCAAACAGTCCCAACCCTCACACTCGCCCAAGCCCAAGCCAATGGCATGTACCAGATGCAGGCTCTGCTCACACTTACTGGCCTGAGGCCAAACCACGACCAACAACATTGGACACTCTATGGAACAAAAAGCATTCACTATATGATCCTGGAATATCCAAGGCCTGAGGTCATCTGCCTTTGGCCTGAAGAGCAGAAACCCGGACTTCACCAAAGAAATCGGTAATACAGACATTGTCATCCTGCAAGAAACCTGGTATAGAGGAGACGGACCCACTGGTTGCCCTCTAGGTTACAGAGAGCTGGTAGTCCCCTCCACCAAACTACCAGGTGTGAAACAGGGAAGGGACTCAGGGGGTATGCTAATTTGGTATAGAGCAGACCTAACTCACTCCATTAAATTAATCAAAACAGGAACATTTTACATTTGGCTAGAAATTCAAAAGGAAATTATCCTAACAGAGAAAAATGTCCTCCTGTGTGCTACCTATATCCCCCACTAGAATCGCCATATTTTAATGAAGACAGCTTCTCCACCCTGGAGGGGGAAATCAATCATTTCCAGGCCCAGGGACATCAATCATTTCCAGGCACCAGGGGGACAAACACCTGCCTGTGACAGCATTCCCTCCACATATGTCTGACAACATAACCAACAAAACGGGTCACAACTCCTGCAGCTCGCACGCTGGGTATGTACATAGTCAATGGTAGGCTTCGAGGGGACTCCTATGGTAGGTACACCTATAGCTCATCTCTTGGCAGTAGTACTGTAGACTTTATCACTGACCTCAACCCAGAGTCTCTCAGAGCGTTCACAGTCAGCCCACTGACACCCCTATCAGACCACAGCAAAATCACAGTCTACTTAAACAGAGCAATACTCAATCATGAGGCATCAAAGCCAAAGGAACTGAGTAACATTAAGAAATGCTATAGATGGAAGGAATGCAGTTTGGAAATCTACCAAAAAACAATTAGGCAACAACAAATTCAATCCCCTTTAGACAATTTCCTGGGTAAAACATTCCACTGTAATAGTGAAGGTGTAAACTTAGCAGTAGAAAATCTTAACAGTATATTTGACCTCTCAGCCTACATGTCAAATCCAAAAATCTCAAATAGAAAACCGAAGAAAATTAACAACAATGACAAATGATGAAGAATGCAAAAATCTATAAAAGAAATGGAGAAACCTGTCCAACCAAAAACATAGAGACCCGGAAAACCTGAGTCTACGCCTTCACTATGGTGAATCACTAAAACAATACAGAAATACACTACGGAAAAAGAAGGAACAGCATGTCAGAAATCAGCTCAATGTAATTGAAGAATCCATAGACTCTAACCACTTCTGGGAAAATTGGAAAACCTAAACAAACAACAACACAAAGAATTATCTATCCAAAATGGAGATGTATGGGTAAACCACTTCTCCAATCTTTTTGGCTCTATAACAAAGAATAAAGAGCAAAAAACATATACATGATCAAATACAGATCTTAGAATCAACTATTAAAGACTACCAGAACCCACTGGACTCTCAAATTACATTGAATGAGTTACAGGACAAAATAAAAACCCTCCAACCCAAAAAGGCCTGTGGTGTTGATGGTATCCTCAATGAAATGATCAAATATACAGACAACAAATTCCAATTGGCTATACTAAAACTCTTTAACATCATCCTTAGCTCTGGCATCTTCCCCAATATTTGGAACCAAGGACTGATCACCCCAATCCACAAAAATGGAGACAAATTTGACCCCAATAACTAACGTGGAATATGCGTCAACAGCAACCTTGGGAAAATCCTCTGCATTATCATTAACAGCAGACTCATACACTTCCTCAATGAAAACAATGTACTAAGCAAATGTCAAATTGGCTTTTTACCAAATTACCGTACAACAGACCATGTATTCACCCTGCACACCCTAATTGACAACCAAACAAACCAAAACAAAGGCAAAGTCTTCTCATGCTTTGTTGATTTCAAAAAAGCCTTCGACTCAATTTGGCATGAGGGTCTGCTATACAAACTGATGGAAAGTGGTGTTGGGGGTAAAACATACGACATCATAAAATCCATGTACACAAACAACAAGTGTGCGGTTAAAATTGGCAAAAAACACACAAATTTCTTCACACAGGGTCGTGGGGTTAGACAGGGATGCAGCTTAAGCCCCACCCTCTTCAACATATATATCAACGAACTGGCGCGGGCACTAGAAAAGTCTGCAGCACCCGGCCTCACCCTACTAGAATCCGAAGTCAAATGTCTGCTGTTTGCTGATGATCTGGTACTTCTGTCACCAACCAAGGAGGGCCTACAGCAGCAACTAGATCTTATGCACAGATTCTGTCAGACCTGGGCCCTGACAGTAAATCTCAGTAAGACCAAAATAATGGTGTTCCAAAAAGGTCCAGTCACCAGGACCACAAATACAAATTCCATCTAGACACTGTTGCCCTAGAGCACACAAAAAACTATACATACCTTGGCCTAAACATCAACGCCACAGGTAACTTCCACAAAGCTGTGAACGATCTGAGAGACAAGGCAAGAAGGGCATTCTATGCCATCAAAAGGAACATAAATTTCAACATACCAATTAGGATCTGGCTAAAAATACTTGAATCAGTCATAGAGCCCATTGCCCTTTATGGTTGTGAGGTCTGGGGTCCGCTCACCAACCAAGACTTCACAAAATGGGACAAACACCAAATTGAGACTGCACGCAGAATTCTGCAAAAATATCCTCAGTGTACAACGTAGAACACCAAATAATGCATGCAGAGCAGAATTAGGCCGATACCCACTAATTATTAAAATCCAGAAAAGAGCTGTTAAATTCTATAACCACCTAAAAGGAAGCGATTCCCAAACCTTCCACAACAAAGCCATCACCTACAGAGAGATGAACCTTCCCCTAAGCAAGCTGGTCCTGGGGCTCTGTTCACACACACACTCTACAGAGTCCCAGGACAGCAGCACAATTAGACCCAACCAAATCATGAGAAAACAAAAAGATAATTACTTGACACATTGGAAAGAATTAACAAAAAAACAGAGCAAACTAGAATGCTATTTGGCCCTACACAGAGAGTACACAGCGGCAGAATACCTGACCACTCAGACTCAGCGAGCATACTATTGAAAGGCCCCAAAATGGCTTAAGAGAAGACAGGCTATGTGCTCACTGACCAACACATCACAACAATACACTGGGTATATCTATCCTGGGGTACAATACACTGGGTATATCTATCCTGGGGTACAATACACTGGGTATATCTACCCTGGGGTACAATACACTGGGTATATCTACCCTGGGGTACAATAAACTACCCATATCTACACTGGGGTACAATAAACTAACCATATCTACCCTGGGGTACAATACACTGGTCACCTCTACCCTGGGGTACAATAAACTAACCATATCTACCCTGGGGTACAATACACTGGTCACCTCTTCCATGGGGTACAATACACTGGTCACCTCTACCCTGGGGTACAATACACTGGCCAGCTCTACCCTGGGGTACAATACACTGGGTATATCTACCCTGGGGTACAATAAACTACCCATATCTACACTGGGGTACAATAAACTAACCATATCTACCCTGGGGTACAATACACTGGGTATATCTACCCTGGGGTACAATACACTGGCCAGCACTACCCTGGGGTACAATACACTGGGTATATCTACCCTGGGGTACAATACACTGGGTATATCTACCCTGGGGTACAATACACTGGGTATAGCTACCCTGGGGTACAATAAACTAACCATATCTACCCTGGGGTACAATAAACTAACCATATCTACCCTGGGGTACAATACACTGGGTATATCTACCCTGGGGTACAATAAACTAACCATATCTACCCTGAGGTACAATACACTGGGTATATCTACCATGGGGTACAATAAACTAACCATATCTACCCTGGGGTACAATACACTGGGTATATCTACCCTGGGGTACAATAAACTAACCATATCTACCCATACAATACACTGGTCACCTCTACCCTGGGGTACAATACACTGGTCACCTCTACCCTGGGGTACCATAGCTCTACCCTGGGGTACAATACACTGGGTATAGCTACCCTGGGGTACAATAAACTAACCATATCTACCCTGGGGTACAATACACTGGGTATATCTACCCTGGGGTACAATACACTGGTCACCTCTACCCTGGGGTACAATACACTGGCCATCTACCCTGGGGTACAATACACTGGGTATATCTACCCTGGGGTACAATACACTGGGTATATCTACCCTGGGGTACAATAAACTAACCATATCTACCCTGGGGTACAATACACTGGGTATATCTACCCTGTGGTACAATACACTGGGTATATCTACCCTGGGGTACAATACACTGGGTATATCTACCCTGGGGTACAATAAACTAACCATATCTACCCTGGGGTACAATACACTGGGTATATCTACCCTGGGGTACAATAAACTAACCATATCTACCCTGGGGTACAATACACTGGGTATATCTACCCTGGGGTACAATAAACTAACCATATCTACCCTGAGGTACAATACACTGGTCACCTCTACCCTGGGGTACAATACACTGGTCACCTCTACCCTGGGGTACAATACACTGGCCAGCTCTACCCTGGGGTACAATACACTGGGTATAGCTACCCTGGGGTACAATAAACTAACCATATCTACCCTGGGGTACAATACACTGGGTATATCTACCCTGGGGTACAATACACTGGTCACCTCTACCCTGGGGTACAATACACTGGCCAGCTCTACCCTGGGGTACAATACACTGGGTATATCTACCCTGGGGTACAATACACTGGGTATATCTACCCTGGGGTACAATAAACTAACCATATCTACCCTGGGGTACAATACACTGGGTATATCTACCCTGGGGTACAATAAACTAACATATCTACCCTGGGGTACAATACACTGGGTATATCTACCCAATGAACCATATCTACCCTGGGGTACAATACACTGGGTATATCTACCCTGGGGTACAATACACTGGGTATATCTACCCTGGGGTACAATAAACTAACCATATCTACCCTGGGGTACAATACACTGGGATACAATAAACTAACCATATCTACCCTGGGGTACAATACACTGGGTATATCTACCCTGTGGTACAATACACTGGGTATATCTACCCTGGGGCACAATACACTGGGTATATCTACCCTGGGGTACAATAAACTAACCATATCTACCCTGGGGTACAATACACTGGGTATATCTACCCTGGGGTACAATAAACTAACCATTTAACCCAGTTTATCAAAAATAAATGAGTCACATCTACCCTGGGGTACAATACTCTGGCATAGAGCGCTCTAAACAAAAGCCACAACAACAAAAATATTTGGGAGACATTGTTTAGTATAGGTAGCTATAACCTATAGTAACACATTACATTTATTAGTGTCAATGGGAGATATTAGTGTCAGACTGGAGCACAGCCACTAATGAAGTAGTGGAGGAGAGGAGACCAACTCAGAATGACCTCAAAACTGTGGCTTTTCTTTGGTTAGTTGACTTTTGATAAAGTGGGTTAACAGGCCGAACACTAGCCTGCTGTTGGTCACCCACACCCATGTCTTCACACTCTCTGTCCCTGGGTCACAGAAAAAATACATAAATCAAACTCTTAACTAACCACCTCCCAGGACGGTGCTCATATGTAGGTTGGTTGTGACTGAGATGAGGTAGGTTAATGTTCACATGCTTTACTCCAGAGGAGGCTGGTGGGAGGAGCTATAGAAGGGCAGGCTCATTGTAACGGCTGGGATGGAATACATGGAACAGTATCAAACACATAGAAACAACATATTTGATTCTGTTCCGTGTATTATATTCCAGCCATTACAATTAGCCCGTCCTCCTATAGCTCTTCCCACTGGCGGGTTTAGGTACAGGCAACATGGGCAGCCGCCCAGGACGGCATCTTGCCAGGGGCGGCATAGGGCACCCGCACAACTAAAATTCGTAATGGTGACATTTGCACAATTGGTTTTCTATCGCTCATTTGCACGTCACGTCAATGATATCATGTCACCGTGTGGGACTGTGGCTCAATTAACCTTGTCGGAGTTGGTGCCCTGATTGTAGCTTGTGAGCTAGACAGGCTACTGGGAAGGTCTCCAACTCAGAAGTACGAGATGGGGAGGGGACGGGGGTTTGTTGACCTCAGGTCTCCCCAATGGAATCCAGAGGTAGGGGGACGGGGGTAGGTTGACCTCAGGTCTCCTCACTGGAATCCAGAGGTCAGGTCTCCTCACTGGAATCCAGAGGTGGGGGTGGGTAGGTTGACTTCAGGTCTCCTCACTGGAAGCCAGAGGTAGAGGGGAGGAGGGTAGGTTGACCTCAGGTCTCCCCACTGGAAGCCAGAGATAGGGGGAGGGGGTAGGTTGACCTCAGGTCTCCCCACTGGAAGCCAGAGGTCTCCCACTGGGCCAGAGGTAGGGGGAGGGGGTAGGTTGACCTCAGGTCTCCCCACTGGAAGCCAGAGATAGGGGGAGGGGGTAGGTTGACCTCAGGTCTCCCCACTGGAAGCCAGAGGTAGGGGGAGGGGGTAGGTTGACCTCAGGTCTCCCCACTGGAAGCCAGAGGTAGGGGAGGGGGTAGGTTGATCTCAGGTCTCCTCACTGGAATCCAGAAGTAGGGGACGGGGGTAGGTTGACCTCAGGTCTCCTCACTGGGGGTGGGTAGGTTGACTTCAGGTCTCCTCACTGGAAGCCAGGGGAGGGGGAGGGGGTAGGTTGATCTCAGGTCTCCTCACTGGAAGCCAGAGGTAGGGGGGGGGAAGGGGACCTCAGGTCTCCTCACTGGAACAGAGGTAGGGGACGGGGGTAGGTTGACCTCAGGTCTCCTCACTGGAATCCAGAGGTAGGTTGGGTCTCCTCACTGGAAGCCAGAGGTAGGGGGAGGGGGGGTTGACCTCAGGTCTCCTCACTGGAAGCCAGAGGTAGGGGGGGTTGGGTCTCCTCACTGGAAGCCAGAGGTTGACCTCAGGTCTCCCCACTGGAAGCCAGAGGTAGGGGAGGGGGTAGGTTGACCTCAGGTCTCCTCACTGGAAGCCAGAGGTAGGGGGGGGGGAAGGTTGACCTCAGGTCTCCTCACTGGAAGCCAGAGGTAGGGGAGGGGGGGTTGACCTCAGGTCTCCTCACTGGAACAGAGCCACTGCTAGAACCGCCACTGCCCTCTTCCCACCAGCCTCCTCTGCTTTCCACACCATAGAAGGCCGGCATTGAAACAACTGTAGTGTGATTTCTCCTGTGGAATAACACTGACACCTTGTGGCAGACAGTGGAACAGCAAGACACTTCCGTTTCGACTCTGCTGTTACATCCAACTGAACAACTACCATCAAAACTGTTCTTCTTTCAACATGAAATAGTACATATAGTTATATTTCCTATTATCCCATCATTTAGTTGTTTTCTAAATCTCGTCATGGGTTTGGAGAATCTTTAAAACGGCCCATCCTGTTAAGTGTAAATGAAATAATCTATCTGTGGACATGTATCATTTCATGTGTCACAGAAAACAGCTTATTATGATTACAGTGTTGTTGATTGGCAGTGTTTGTCCTGCAGTTAAGGCCACGTCACCAGTCAGAAATCCACCATCAATCCCCCTGAGAGATCCTTCAACATCCCATCTATCCCTCCAGCCTCGGGCCAAACCCCAAGTGGCTCCTGGTAGAATATGCCCATAGGCACAGATCTAGGATCAGTTTACCCACCACAGTTTCTTATCTGTACATTATATCAGTGTCCAGGGGCAACTGCCTCCTCTCTGTGATGAGATGTCCCAGTTGTGTTGTTCGTGCTGCTCCAATGATGTTCTAAAGGCAATAGAACACAGTCATGTGACTACCATTAAACAGTGATGATTCGGCAGAAGAGGTCTGCTTCGCGTTGGTGTTTGTAACTAGCAGGGAGAAGTGACTGAGTGAGTGGGATTTAATGTTGTGAGTCATTGGCCATGTAGGAATGGCATCCTATTCCCTATTAGTGCACTACTTATGACCAAAGCCCTATGTGGGCCATGGTCAAGAGTAGTGCACGACATAGAAAACAGGGTCCCACAAGGGACGTAGACTTTGTGTTATCACCCATTACCTGAGAGAACAGCAATTAGCTACATTGCTGAGGCCAGAGGTACTGGTCTAAACGCCATTTACTGTGACAAAGATGTGCGGGGGTGTGTGTGTCAGTGGAGGCTGCTGAGGGGAGGACGGCTCATAATAATGGCCAGAACGGAGCAAATGGAATGGCGTCAAACACCTGGAAACCATGGAAACCATGTGATTGATGTATTTGATACCATTCCACTGATTCCTCTCCCGGCATTACCACAAACTCGTTATCCCCTATTAAGGTGCCACCAACCTCTCTCTCTCTGTGTGTGTGTGTGTGTGTGTGTGTGTGTGTGTGTGTGTGTGTGTGTGTGTGTGTGTGTGTGTGTGTGTGTGTGTGTGTGTGTGTGTGTGTGTGTGTGTGTGTGTGTGTGTGTGTGTGTGTGTGTGTGTGTGTGTGTGTGTGTGTGTGTGTGTGTGTGTGTGTGTGTGTGTGTGTGTGCGAGTGTGTGCGAGTGTGTGCGAGTGTGTGCGAGTGTGTGCGAGTGTGTGCGAGTGTGTGCGAGTGTGTGCGAGTGTGTGCGAGTGTCGTTGTTCCTGTCCATGTATTTAATCACCACAAATGAAAGATCTCTTTATTCTCTGGAACAAGGGAGGCAGCTGTTATGGGTGTAAGATGGCACAGTGATACCATCTGTTGGTAAATGTTCATTACTGCAACTCTTGTGTTTTACCGGGGTGCTTGAGATACCGGGATGTGTTGTCATGTACCGAACAAGACTGGTTACTCGCATCAATGCCTCTGTCTCGTCATTTATCATTCAAACAGCAGCCTCGTAGGACAGTCTTGAACTCATGAGTTCACATCATGTTTTGCCAATCCGTGTAGCGAAACTGAATGTAAACTCATGAGATCAAGATGGTCGTACGAGGCTACAAGGGAGGTGGAATCAAAACCAACAAGACAGTCAAGATATACAGCGAGGAAAACTATTGTATGTGCATCAACCCATCTCATTGGTTTATTTGACATCATAACAACATAATCTGGACAACAAGCCTTAATGGAGCCCAGGAAGTAAAGATGAAGAGGATTGTGATGGACACACACACGCCCACACACACACGCGCACACACACACACACACACACACACACACACACACACACACACACACACACACACACACACACACACACACACACACACACACACACACACACACACACACACACACACACACACACACACACACACACACACACACACACACACACACACAAGATGTTACCATAGAGATGGTGTATTCTGTGTTTTCTAGGTTGATAATAACAGAGTTGGTGATTATCCAATGTTCCTGGATTAGCCAGTGTTACTGAGAGGTGACTGACACAACACCACACAACACAAAGGAAATGATGTCATGAGAAACCATCTCCTTTGAAAACACTGACTACTTCCTACTCAGTCCTCTACAAGGGGACACAAGACACAGGTTCCATCCCAGATGGCACTGTTATAAACGGCACCACAATACTTTACCGGCCCTGGTCAAGGGCACAATATAGGGAATAGTGTTCCATTTGGAACACAACCACAGTCCAACCAGTCCATAGGGCAAGTGAATTCAATAAGGCCTGAACCATGTTACTGAAATCTTTAAGCTGATTGACTGATAACCAGACCACAGTTTTAGCTAGCTTGTTGATGTAATGAACCACAAGGACAACAAACACAGTAAGAGAGTGTGGATGCTGCTTGTTCTGTAGGTGATTGACATCTTGTGTCACACATACGCACACGTACATAGATTCATAATTTCATCATGTATTTTTCCATACTGTCAACCTAGAGTAAGTAGGTTGCTGTTGTTACATAGGTTATGGTATCTACACTCAAGAATAAGAGGAAAAACAGTCTGGGCATGTAGTTTAATTTATCATACAGTCGGAGTTGTGTCTCTGAAAAGTTGTGTCTCTGAAAAGTCTCAAAGGAGTCGGTAGTTGACGGTCTCCAAGGAGTCGGTAGTTACGGTCTCCAAGGAGTCGGTAGTTACGGTCTCCAAGGAGTCGGTAGTTGACGGTCTCCAAGGAGTCGGTAGTTGACGGTCTCCAAGGAGTCGGTAGTTGACGGTCTCCAAGGAGTCGGTAGTTGACGGTCTCCAAGGAGTCGGTAGTTATGGTCTCCAAGGAGTCGGTAGTTATGGTCTCCAAGGAGTCGGTAGTTATGGTCTCCAAGGAGTCGGTAGTTATGGTCTCCAAGGAGTCGGTAGTTATGGTCTCCAAGGAGTCGGTAGTTGACGGTCTCCAAGGAGTCGGTAGTTGACGGTCTCCAAGGAGTCGGTAGTTGACGGTCTCCAAGGAGTCGGTAGTTGACGGTCTCCAAGGAGTCGGTAGTTGACGGTCTCCAAGGAGTCGGTAGTTGACGGTCTCCAAGGAGTCGATAGTTACGGTCTCCAAGGAGTCGGTAGTTGTGGTCTCCAAGGAGTCGATAGTTATGGTCTCCAAGGAGTCGATAGTTATGGTCTCCAAGGAGTCGGTAGTTGACGGTCTCCAAGGAGTCGGTAGTTATGGTCTCCAAGGAGTCGGTAGTTGACGGTCTCCAAGGAGTCGATAGTTACGGTCTCCAAGGAGTCGATAGTTAAGGTCTCCAAGGAGTCGGTAGTTGACGGTCTCCAAGGAGTCGGTAGTTATGGTCTCCAAGGAATCGGTAGTTGACGGTCTCCAAGGAGTCGGTAGTTATGGTCTCCAAGGAGTCGATAGTTGACGGTCTCCAAGGAGTCGATAGTTACGTCTCCAAGGAGTCGATAGTTAAGGTCTCCAAGGAGTCGGTAGTTGACGGTCTCCAAGGAGTCGGTAGTTGACGGTCTCCAAGGTGTCGGTAGTTACGGTCTCCAAGGAGTTGATAGTTACGGTCTCCAAGGAGTCGGTAGTTACGGTCTCCAAGGAGTTGATAGTTATGGTCTCCAAGAAGTCGTTAGTTACGGTCTCCAAGGAGTCGATAGTTATGGTCTCCAAGGAGTCGGTAGTTACGGTCTCCAAGGAGTTGATAGTTATGGTCTCCAAGAAGTCGTTAGTTACGGTCTCCAAGGAGTCGATAGTTATGGTCTCCAAGGAGTCGGTAGTTACGGTCTCCAAGGAGTTGATAGTTATGGTCTCCAAGAAGTCGGTAGTTACGGTCTCCAAGGAGTTGATAGTTATGGTCTCCAAGGAGTCGGTAGTTACGGTCTCCAAGGAGTTGATAGTTACGGTCTCCAAGGAGTCGATAGTTATGGTCTCCAAGGAGTCGGTAGTTACGGTCTCCAAGGAGTTGATAGTTATGGTCTCCAAGAAGTCGTTAGTTACGGTCTCCAAGGAGTTGATAGTTATGGTTTCCAAGGAGTCAGTAGTTACGGTCTCCAAGAAGTCGGTAGTTACGGTCTCCAAGGAGTCGGTAGTTACAGTCTCCGCGGGAGCTGATAGTTACAGTCTCCAAGGAGTCGATCTAAAACTAGTCTATAGTCATTTGAAACAAGTAAACTGTACATGAAGTGTAAGCTAGTCATACTGAGGAGATGAATGGTGAGGAATATACCTTTCAATTACACACAGAAACAGACACACAACACATGCACACACAACACATGCACACACAACACATGCACACACAACACATGCACACACACGTACAGAAATCATACGTGAAGACATATGCACACGAGCACACAATGCATTTCCAAGAGATTTATTTAAGAATGTGGAAACTATGTTGTGAAAATATTTAACATGTTGGAATACATTCAAGAAAAGAAACCGTGGATGCTCCAAATACATATGCTACATATTGATGCTCCAAATACATATGCTACATATTGATGCTCCAAATACATATGTTACATATTGATGCTCCAAATACATATGCTACATATTGATGCTCCAAATACATATGTTACATATTGATGCTCCAAATACATATGTTACATATTGATGCTCCAAATACATATGTTACATATTGATGCTCCAAATACATATGCTACATATTGATGCTCCAAATACATATGCTACATATTGATGCTCCAAATACATATGCTACATATTGATGCTCCAAATACATATGTTACATATTGATGCTCCAAATACATATGCTACATATTGAGTGAAGAAAGATTCTTCTCTATTCGACCAATGATAAAATGGGGAACATTTGATCCAGCTCCTATTGAGAGAATTTCTGAGAACTATTGACTGAGAGACAGAGAGAGAAAATCAAGAAATATTTGAATAGGAGTTCTGAGAGAGGTCTTGTTTTGTTTCCTGGTATTGCTGAGATCTGAATAGGCCTATCTGATCCCGTCTGACATTTAGTTCTGAGTAGAAGGTTGTCTTGTCTCATGATCCTGAGTGGTGAATGCCGACTCCAACATCCGTGATGCCCTTTGACCTGGGTCGTGTTCATTAGGGTGCCTGTTTTCAAATTTTGTGTAACCCAAATGAAAACAAGTATTTCTTATTGGACAAGTACCTCTCCCTTTCATTTAGTTTTAGACTTTTTTCTTCTGTTTTGTGCCTATTAAACACAATGCTGATTCCTGAGCAGTCACATCCATGGTGAGCATATGACCCATTGTCTGATTACTCACCTTATAAACTGATCCCAGTTCAGTTCCTATGGCGCGAGAGAGGGAGATGATTGGTCCTCCAGGGGTTCTACTGGGTCCCATGGAGCCAATCAGAGATCAAAGAGAACAATTCATTCCTTCATTCTAGCTGAAATCATCATTATCCTGAAGGTTCTCTCTCTCTCTCTCTGTAGTGGGTGTGAGAGTCCCAAAAGATGAACTTCTGAGATTGAGGCAGAGAGTTTAACATAGGATATTGACATCTGCTTTTGAGATCGGGGCTGTTGGCATTATACCTTTAGTGAAAGGTGTTTCAATGATGCTTCACTCATCTGTGGGGAGAAAAGAGAAAATGACTAGACGTTGACACAGACACACACACACACACACACACACACACACACACACACACACACACACACACACACACACACACACACACACACACACACACACACACACACACACACACACACACACACACACACACACACACACACACACACACACACACACACAGCTTCATTAAGGCTGTAAGCCCTAGCCTCCTCGAGGTGCTCATCACTTCTGCCAGTCCCTGGGGAGAGTGGCATTACCAATTACCTGCCACAGGACCCCAGTCTCCTCATTATAACACCCAACGGGACACACAAACACACACACGAGCACACAAATGTGTACTCTCACGCACGCACACACATACACAATTCAGTCCCAATCAAAATCCTATTTTCCCTAACCCCTAAACCTAACCCGTTTTTTCTTACCCATCTTCACTGTGTATAACCTGTATCTGTTGCATCAATATCACACACACCAGATCACTAACACACCACCAGATCACTAACACACCACCAGATCACTAACACACCACCAGATCACTAACACACCACCAGATCACTAACACACCACCAGATCACAACACACCAACAGATTGCTAACACACCACCAGATCACAACACACCAACAGATTGCTAACACACCACCAGATCAGTTCCACAGCACCATATCCACATCCTCTCTCTCAGAATGATCCTCCTCAGTCAGAAGTATTTTAACCAGAACTCTCTCATGCTTCCTCCTGACCTCTAAGGCCTGACAGGAAATTGAGAGTCTTTGTGTCTATAACGGAGGCTGAGAAACACATTGAGACGTGGACATCCTCTCAAACTCACATCCAAACCCAGCACATCTTGTGTAAGAACAATACTCAGCCTGTCTCTGTATGACTGTTACCTTGGTGTGTTCCCATCTGGATAGGAGGCATAATGCTCAGGTCTGCTGGTAGTCCCACATACACACCTCCATAGTTCCTGAGAGAAGACACACACACACACACACACACACACACACACACACACACACACACACACACACACACACACACACACACACACACACACACACACACACACACACACACACACACACACACACACACACACACACACACAGACAGGTCTTGATCACAGTGACCTTCAAGCAAACAAAGTCACACACACACAGGCCATGTTACTCACATCCTTTTTTCTTCTTGTTGTGCAGACTCCTCTGTGCTGTAAACGACATCATCAGTCAGTAATAGTCAGTAACAATTCAGTCAGTCAGTAATAACTCAGTCAGTAATACTTCAGTCAGTCTGTAATAACTCAGTCACTCAGTAATAACTCAGTAAGTCAGTCATAACTCAGTCAGTCAGTCATAACTCAGTCACTCAGTCATAACTCTTGTCAGTCATAACTCAGTCAGTCAGTCAGTCAGTCATAACTCAGTCACTCAGTAATAACTCAGTAAGTCAGTCATAACTCAGTCAGTCAGTCAGTCATAACTCAGTCACTCAGTAATAACTCAGTAAGTCAGTCATAACTCAGTCAGTCAGTAATAACTCAGTCACTCAGTCATAACTCAGTCAGTCAGTCAGTCAGTAATAACTCAGTCACTCAGTCATAACTCTGTCAGTCAGTCATAACTCAGTCAGTCAGTCATAACTCAGTCAGTCAGTCATAACTCTGTCAGTCATAACTCAGTCAGTCAGTCATAACGCAGTCAGTCAGTCATAACTCAGTCAGTCAGTCATAACTCAGTCAGTCAGTCATAACTCAGTCAGTCATAACTCAGTCAGTCAGTCATAACTCAGTCAGTCAGTCATAACTCTGTCAGTCATAACTCAGTCAGTCATAACTCAGTCAGTCAGTCATAACGCAGTCAGTCATAACGCAGTCAGTCAGTCATAACTCAGTCAGTCAGTAATAACTCAGTCAGTCAGTCATAACTCTGTCAGTCATAACTCAGTCAGTCAGTCATAACTCAGTCAGTCAGTCATAACTCAGTCAGTCAGTAATAACTCAGTCACAACTCTGTCAGTCGTAACGCAGTCAGTCAGTCATAACTCAGTCAGTCAGTCATAACTCAGTCAGTCAGTCATAACTCAGTCAGTCATAACTCAGTCAGTCATAACTCAGTCAGTCAGTCATAACTCAGTCAGTCAGTCATAACTCAGTCAGTCAGTAATAACTCAGTCAGTCAGTCATAACTCTGTCAGTCATAACTCAGTCAGTCAGTCATAACTCAGTCAGTCAGTCATAACTCAGTCAGTCAGTAATAACTCAGTCACAACTCTGTCAGTCGTAACGCAGTCAGTCAGTCATAACTCAGTCAGTCAGTCATAACTCAGTCAGTCAGTCATAACTCAGTCAGTCATAACTCAGTCAGTCATAACTCAGTCAGTCATAACTCAGTCAGTCAGTCATAACTCAGTCAGTCAGTCATAACTCAGCCAGTCATAACTCAGTCAGTCAGTCATAACTCAGTCAGTCAGTCATAACTCAGTCAGTCAGTCATAACTCAGTCAGTCATAACTCAGTCAGTCAGTAATAACTCAGTCACTCAGTAATAACTCAGTCAGTCAGTCATAACTCAATCAGTCATAACTCGGTCAGTCAGTCATAACTCAATCAGTCATAACTCAGTCAGTCATAACTCTGTCAGTCAGTAATAACTCAGTCAGTCAGTCATAACTCAGTCAGTCAGTCAAAACTCAGTCAGTCATAACTCAGTCATAACTCAGCCAGTCATAACTCAGCCAGTCAGTCATAACTCAGTCAGCCAGTCATAACTCAATCAGTCATAACTCAGTCAGTCATAACTCTGTCAGTCAGTAATAACTCAGTCAGTCAGTCATAACTCAGTCAGTCAGTCAAAACTCAGTCAGTCATAACTCAGTCATAACTCAGCCAGTCATAACTCAGCCAGTCAGTCATAACTCAGTCAGTCAGTCATAACTCAGTCAGTCAGTCATAACTCAGTCAGTCATAACTCAGTCAGTCATAACTCAGTCAGTCATAACTCAGTCAGTCAGTCATAACTCAGTCAGTCAGTCATAACTCAGTCAGTCATAACTCAGTCAGTCAGTCATAACTCAGTCAGTCAGTCATAACTCTGTCAGTCATAACTCAGTCAGTCAGTCATAACTCAGTCAGTCAGTCATAACTCAGTCAGTCAGTCATAACTCAGTCAGTCATAACTCAGTCAGTCATAACTCAGTCAGTCAGTCATAACTCAGTCAGTCAGTCATAACGCAGTCAGTCAGTCATAACTCAGTCAGTCAGTCATAACTCAGTCAGTCAGTCATAACTCTGTCAGTCATAACTCTGTCAGTCATAACTCAGTCAGTCAGTCATAACTCAGTCAGTCAGTCATAACTCTGTCAGTCATAACTCAGTCAGTCATAACTCAGTCAGTCATAACTCAGTCAGTCAGTCATAACGCAGTCAGTCATAACGCAGTCAGTCAGTCATAACTCAGTCAGTCAGTCATAACTCAGTCAGTCATAACTCAGTCACTCAGTCATAACGCAGTCAGTCAGTCATAACGCAGTCAGTCAGTCATAACTCAGTCAGTCAGTAATAACTCAGTCAGTCAGTCATAACTCTGTCAGTCATAACTCAGTCAGTCAGTCATAACTCAGTCAGTCAGTCATAACTCAGTCAGTCAGTAATAACTCAGTCACAACTCTGTCAGTCGTAACGCAGTCAGTCAGTCATAACTCAGTCAGTCAGTCATAACTCAGTCAGTCAGTCATAACTCAGTCAGTCATAACTCAGTCAGTCATAACTCAGTCAGTCAGTCATAACTCAGTCAGTCAGTCATAACTCAGTCAGTCAGTCATAACTCAGTCAGTCAGTCACAACTCAGTCACTCAGTCATAACTCAGTCACTCAGTCATAACTCAGTCACTCAGTCATAACTCAGTCACTCAGTCATAACTCAGTCAGTCAGTCATAACTCAGTCAGTCAGTCATAACTCAATCAGTCAGTCATAACTCAGTCAGTCAGTCATAACTCAGCCAGTCATAACTCAGTCATTCAGTCATAACTCAGTCAGTCAGTCATAACTCAGTCAGTCAGTCATAACTCAGTCAGTCAGTCATAACTCAGTCAGTCATAACTCAGTCAGTCAGTAATAACTCAGTCACTCAGTAATAACTCAGTCAGTCAGTCATAACTCAGTCAGTCATAACTCAGTCAGCCAGTCATAACTCAATCAGTCATAACTCAGTCAGTCATAACTCTGTCAGTCAGTAATAACTCAGTCAGTCAGTCATAACTCAGTCAGTCAGTCATAACTCAGTCAGTCATAACTCAGTCATAACTCAGCCAGTCATAACTCAGCCAGTCAGTCATAACTCAGTCAGTCAGTCATAACTCAGTCAGTCAGTCATAACTCAGTCAGTCATAACTCAGTCAGTCAGTCATAACTCAGTCAGTCAGTCATAACTCAGTCAGTCAGTCATAACTCAGTCAGTCATAACTCAGTCAGTCAGTCATGACTCAGTCAGTCAGTAATAAGTCAGCCAGTCAGTGATAAGTCCATCACCCCCGGGAGCTCTGACACACGGTCAAACACACGGTCACATCAAACAAAGGTTAATGAATGGCAATATGTTTATCAGGCAGCTTGTTGAGAACTCTGCCTAACTGTCAATATGTTTATCAGGCAGCTTGTTGAGAACTCTGCCTAACTGTCAATATGTTTATCAGGCAGCTTGTTGAGAACTCTGCCTAACTGTCAATATGTTTATCAGGCAGCTTGTTGAGAACTCTGCCTAACTGTCAATATGTTTATCAGGCAGCTTGTTGAGAACTCTGCCTAACTGATATGCTTATCAGGAAGTAGTCCACATTATTTGACTGTCTGACTCATTAATTCTAGGAAATTGTGTTTTTCCTTTTATGGTTGAGAGGCAGGGCCCTGTGGGCAAGGTGAGGACTGAGTGTGAGTGAGACCGGATGGAGATGTTTGTGGTGCCTGGCTGGAATAAACAGAGCAGTAACGTGGAAGGTTCTTCACCTTTAATGATTCTCCACCTACAGCTGTCATACTGACGACAACAGCACATTCTCCACCTACAGCTGTCATACTGACAACAACAGCACATTCTCCACCAACGGCTGTCATACTGACAACAACAACACATTCTCCACCTACAGCTGTCATACTGAAAACAACAACACATTCTCCACCTACAGCTGTCATACTGAAAACAACAGCACATTCTCCATCTACAGCTGTCATACTGAAAACAACAACACATTCTCCATCTACAGCTGTCATTACTGACAACAACAGCACATTCTCCACCTACAGCTGTCATACTGACAACAACAACACATTCTCCACCTACAGCTGTCATACTAAAAAATAAAAACAAATTCTCCATCTACAGCTGTCATTACTGACAACAACAGCACATTCTCCACCTACAGCTGTCATACTGAAAACAACAGCACATTCTCCACCTACAGCTGTCATACTGAAAACAACAACACATTCTCCACCAATGGCTGTCATACTGACAACAACAGCACATTCTCCACCTACAGCTGTCATACTGACAACAACAGCACATCCTCCACCAACGGCTGTCATACTGACAACAGCACATTCTGCATCTACAGCTGTCATACTGACAACAACAGCACATTCTCCACCTACAGCCGTCATACTGAAAACAACAACACATTCTCCACCTACAGCTGTCATACTGACAACAACAGCACATTCTCCACCTACAGCTGTCATACTGACAACAACAACACATTCTCCACCTACAGCTGTCATACTGACAACAACAACACATTCTCCACCTACAGCTGTCATACTGACAACAACAGCACATCCTCCACCAACGGCTGTCATACTGACAACAACAGCACATTCTCCATCTACAGCTGTCATACTGACAACAACAGCACATTCTGCATCTACAGCTGTCATACTGACAACAACAGCACATTCTCCATCTACAGCTGTCATACTGAAAACAACAACACATTCTCCATCTACAGCTGTCATTACTGACAACAACAGCACATTCTCCACCTACAGCTGTCATACTGACAACAACAACACATTCTCCACCTACAGCTGTCATACTGAAAACAACAACACATTCTCCACCTACAGCTGTCATACTGAAAACAACAACACATTCTCCATCTACAGCTGTCATTACTGACAACAGCACATTCTCCACCTACAGCTGTCATACTGAAAACAACAGCACATTCTCCACCTACAGCTGTCATACTGAAAACAACAACACATTCTCCACCAATGGCTGTCATACTGACAACAACAGCACATTCTCCACCTACAGCTGTCATACTGACAACAACAGCACATCCTCCACCAACGGCTGTCATACTGACAACAGCACATTCTGCATCTACAGCTGTCATACTGACAACAACAGCACATTCTCCACCTACAGCCGTCATACTGAAAACAACAACACATTCTCCACCTACAGCTGTCATACTGACAACAACAGCACATTCTCCACCTACAGCTGTCATACTGACAACAACAGCACATCCTCCACCAACGGCTGTCATACTGACAACAGCACATTCTGCATCTACAGCTGTCATACTGACAACAACAGCACATTCTCCACCTACAGCCGTCATACTGAAAACAACAACACATTCTCCACCTACAGCTGTCATACTGACAACAACAGCACATTCTCCACCTACAGCTGTCATACTGACAACAACAACACATTCTCCACCTACAGCTGTCATACTGACAACAACAACACATTCTCCACCTACAGCTGTCATACTGACAACAACAGCACATCCTCCACCAACGGCTGTCATACTGACAACAACAGCACATTCTCCATCTACAGCTGTCATACTGACAACAACAGCACATTCTGCATCTACAGCTGTCATACTGACAACAACAGCACATTCTCCATCTACAGCTGTCATACTGAAAACAACAACACATTCTCCATCTACAGCTGTCATTACTGACAACAACAGCACATTCTCCACCTACAGCTGTCATACTGACAACAACAACACATTCTCCACCTACAGCTGTCATACTGAAAACAACAACACATTCTCCATCTACAGCTGTCATTACTGACAACAACAGCACATTCTCCACCAATGGCTGTCATACTGACAACAACAGCACATTCTCCACCAACGGCTGTCATACTGACAACAACAGCACATTCTCCACCAACGGCTGTCATAATGACAACAACAGCACATTCTCCACCAACGGCTGTCATACTGACAACAACAGCACATTCTCCATCTACAGCTGTCATTACTGACAACAACAGCACATTCTCCACCTACAGCTGTCATACTGACAACAACAACACATTCTCCACCAACGGCTGTCATACTGACAACAACAACACATTCTCCACCTACAGCTGTCATACTGACAACAACAGCACATTCTCCACCTACAGCTGTCATACTGACAACAACAGCACATTCTCCACCTACAGCTGTCATACTGACAACAAAAGCACATTCTCCACCAACGGCTGTCATACTGTCAACAACAGCACATTCTCCACCAACGGCTGTCATACTGACAACAACAGCACATTCTCCACCTACAGCTGTCATACTGACAACAACAACACATTCTCCACCAACGGCTGTCATACTGACAACAACAGCACATTCTCCACCAATGGCTGTCATACTGACAACAACAACACATTCTCCACCAACGGCTGTCATACTGACAACAACAGCACATTCTCCACCTACAGCTGTCATACTGACAACAACAACACATTCTCCACCAACGGCTGTCATACTGACAACAACAGCACATTCTCCACCAATGGCTGTCATACTGACAACAACAACACATTCTCCACCAACGGCTGTCATACTGACAACAACAGCACATTCTCCATCTACAGCTGTCATACTGACAACAACAGCACATTCTGCATCTACAGCTGTCATACTGACAACAACAGCACATTCTCCATCTACAGCTGTCATACTGAAAACAACAACACATTCTCCATCTACAGCTGTCATTACTGACAACAACAGCACATTCTCCACCTACAGCTGTCATACTGACAACAACAACACATTCTCCACCTACAGCTGTCATACTGAAAACAACAACACATTCTCCATCTACAGCTGTCATTACTGACAACAACAGCACATTCTCCACCAACGGCTGTCATACTGACAACAACAGCACATTCTCCACCAACGGCTGTCATACTGACAACAACAGCACATTCTCCACCAACGGCTGTCATACTGACAACAACAACAATAACAACATGGGTTCAATGCCGATTCCCCCTACTCCCCAAATAATGTGTACACTCGTTTGTGCCCCTTTAAGAATTGAAAAGCAGTGGATTAGTGAGAGAAATATGTGCTTGGGGCCAGAGAGAGAGAGAGAGACAACCATACTCACACTTCTTCTTTGGAGGCTTCGGCTGGACCTGTGAGAACAAAGGTATATTCATTTAAGATGGTTGAACGGTCCTCACACCCCTTAACCTTTTCCACATTTTGTTGTGCTACAGCCTGAATGTAAAATTGATTAAATTGAGATTTTTTTGTCACTGGCCTACAAGGTGTTGTGTTAAGGACCAATACAATACAAAACATTGCTGAGTACCATATTTTCAAGCATAGTGGTGGCTGCATCATGTTATGGGTATGCTTGTAATCGTTAAGGACTGGGGAGTTTTTCAGGATAAAAAATAAAAGGAATGGGCCTCCTGAGTGGCTCAGAGGTGTAAGGCACTTCATCACAGTGCTTGAGGCGTCACTACAGACCCGGCTTTGATCCCAGGCTGTGTCACAACCGGCCATGACCGGGAGTGCCATAGGGCATGCACAATTGGCCCAGCGTTGTCCGGGTTAGGGGAGGGTTTGTCCGAGGGGGCTTTACTTGGCTCATAGTGTGCTCTGGTGGTGGGCCGGGCGCCTGCAGGCTGACTCCGGTCATGAGTTGAATAGTGTTTCCTCCGACACATTGGTGCGACTGGCTTCCGGGTTAAGCAGGCGGGTGTTAAGAAGCGGTCATGTTTTGGAGGACTCATGACTTGACCTTCGCCTCTCCTGAGCCCGTTGGGGAGTTGCAGCTATGAGAGAAAATAGCTATGGATATTGCTGTGTGTGTGTGTGTGTGTGTGTGTGTGTGTGTGTGTGTGTGTGTGTGTGTGTGTGTCTGAAATCTCTCCCATCCACTGGCTTTTCTTTTTAAAACAGAGAAACAGAGAAGCCTTGACTGCTTTCAGTGTTCATGAGCTTGGCCATTGTCCCATTGTGAGTGCTGTTGAAAGCATCTTGTACCTGAGTCACCTATCGATTCTGTACTCAGGCTGTCATCAGAGCAGCACTCTGCCCAGTTATAACAGATATATCTGGTCAGGTAGTCATCAGAGCAGCACTCTCCCCAGTCATAACAGATATATCTGGTCAGGTAGTCATCAGAGCACCACTCTCCCCAGTCATAACAGATATATCTGGTCAGGTAGTCATCAGATCACCACTCTCCCCAGTTATAACAGATATATCTGGTCAGGTAGTCATCAGAGCACCACTCTCCCCATCTGGTCAGGTAGTCATCAGATCACCACTCTCCCCAGTTATAACAGATATATCTGGTCAGGTAGTCATCAGAGCACCACTCTCCCCATCTGGTCAGGTAGTCATCAGATCACCACTCTCCCCAGTCATAACAGATATATCTGGTCAGGTAGTCATCAGAGCACCACTCTCCCCATCTGGTCAGCTAGTCATCAGAGCACCACTCTCCCCAGTCATAACAGATATATCTGGTCAGGTAGTCATCAGAGCACCACTCTCCCCAGTCATAACAGATATATCTGGTCAGATAGTCATCAGAGCACCACTCTCCCCAGTCATAACAGATATATCTGGTCAGGTAGTCATCAGAGCACCACTCTCCCCAGTCATAACAGATATATCTGGTCAGGTAGTCATCAGAGCACCACTCTCCCCAGTCATAACAGATATATCTGGTCAGGTAGTCATCAGAGCACCACTCTCCCCAGTAATAACAGATATATCTGGTCAGGCTGTCATCAGAGCACCACTCTCCCCAGTCATAACAGATATATCTGGTCAGGTAGTCATCAGAGCACCACTCTCCCCAGTCATAACAGATATATCTGGTCAGGTAGTCATCAGAGCACCACTCTCCCCAGTCATAACAGATATATCTGGTCAGGTAGTCATCAGAGCACCACTCTCCCCATCTGGTCAGGTAGTCATCAGAGCACCACTCTCCCCAGTCATAACAGATATATCTGGTCAGGTAGTCATCAGAGCACCACTCTCCCCAGTCATAACAGATATATCTGGTCAGGTAGTCAGAGCACCACTCTCCCCAGTCATAACAGATATATCTGGTCAGGTAGTCATCAGAGCACCACTCTCCCCAGTCATAACAGATATATCTGGTCAGGTAGTCATCAGAGCACCACTCTCCCCAGTCATAACAGATATATCTGGTCAGGTAGTCATCAGATCACCACTCTCCCCAGTTATAACAGATATATCTGGTCAGGTAGTCATCAGAGCACCACTCTCCCCAGTCATAACAGATATATCTGGTCAGGTAGTCATCAGAGCACCACTCTCCCCATCTGGTCAGGTAGTCATCAGAGCACCACTCTCCCCAGTCATAACAGATATATCTGGTCAGGTAGTCATCAGAGCACCACTCTCCCCAGTCATAACAGATATATCTGGTCAGGTAGTCAGAGCACCACTCTCCCCAGTCATAACAGATATATCTGGTCAGGTAGTCATCAGAGCACCACTCTCCCCAGTCATAACAGATATATCTGGTCAGGTAGTCATCAGAGCACCACTCTCCCCATCTGGTCAGGTAGTCATCAGAGCACCACTCTCCCCAGTCATAACAGATATATCTGGTCAGGTAGTCATCAGAGCACCACTCTCCCCAGTCATAACAGATATATCTGGTCAGGTAGTCATCAGAGCACCACTCTCCCCATCTGGTCAGGTAGTCATCAGAGCACCACTCTCCCCAGTCATAACAGATATATCTGGTCAGGTAGTCATCAGAGCACCACTCTCCCCAGTCATAACAGATATATCTGGTCAGGTAGTCATCAGAGCACCACTCTCCCCATCTGGTCAGGTAGTCATCAGAGCACCACTCTCCCCAGTCATAACAGATATATCTGGTCAGGTAGTCATCGGAGCACCACTCTCCCCAGTCATAACAGATATATCTGGTCAGGTAGTCATCAGAGCACCACTCTCCCCATCTGGTCAGGTAGTCATCAGAGCACCACTCTCCCCAGTCATAACAGATATATCTGGTCAGGTAGTCATCAGAGCACCACTCTCCCCATCTGGTCAGGTAGTCATCAGAGCACCACTCTCCCCAGTTATAACAGATATATCTGGTCAGGTAGTCATCAGAGCACCACTCTCCCCATCTGGTCAGGTAGTCATCAGAGCACCACTCTCCCCAGTTATAACAGATATATCTGGTCAGGTAGTCATCAGAGCACCACTCTCCCCAGTTATAACAGATATATCTGGTCAGGTAGTCATCAGAGCAC
>NW_025746046.1:35000-82500 GCF_021184085.1 Oncorhynchus gorbuscha
GTGTGTGTGTGTGTGTGTGTGTGTGTGTGTGTGTGTGAGAGAGAAGAGAGAGAGAAGTGGCGATGGAGAAGAGGGGAGAGTGGGTATATTCCTCTCCCTGGTGGGGTTGCCCAGGTAACAAGGAGTGGGCATGTCAGGGAGGGGCTCAGCCAATGAGAGGGCTGTGTGTGTGTGTGTGTTTCCTTGTTCTCTACTTCCGTCTTGAGACAACCAGCCCGTTGAAGCAATTTAATCAATCTATTTCAACCTAATCAAAAAGCTCAACACACCAAAAGCTTACTTGCAAGGAATAACTGCCTTCAAAGGACTACATCCGCATCTGTACAGGTCCGATGGCCATATAATCTTACTGAACCGGGCTACATCGTCAACATAATCTTACTGAACCGGGCTATATCACCAATATAATCTTACTGAACTGTGCTATATCACCAATATAATCTTACTGAACCGTGCTATATCACCAATATAATCTTACTGAACCGGGCTACATCGTCAACATAATCTTACTGAACCGGGCTATATCACCAATATAATCTTACTGAACCGGGCTACATCGTCAACATAATCTTACTGAACCGGGCTATATCACCAATATAATCTTACTGAACCGTGCTATATCACCAATATAATCTTACTGAACCGTGCTATATCACCAATATAATCTTACTGAACCGGGCTACATCGTCAACATAATCTTACTGAACCGTGCTATATCACCAATATAATCTTACTGAACCGGGCTACATCGTCAACATAATCTTACTGAACCGTGCTATATCACCATTATAATCTTACTGAACCGGGCTACATCGTCAACATAATCTTACTGAACCGTGCTATATCACCATTATAATCTTACTGAACCGGGCTATATCACCAATATAATCTTACTGAACCGGGCTACATCGTCAACATAATCTTATTGAACCGTGCTATATCACCAATATAATCGTACTGAACCGTGCTATATCACCATTATAATCTTACTGAACCGGGCTACATCGTCAACATAATCTTACTGAACCGTGCTATATCACCAATATAATCTTACTGAACCGGGCTACATCGTCAACATAATCTTACTGAACCGTGCTATATCACCATTATAATCTTACTGAACCGGGCTACATCGTCAACATAATCTTACTGAACCGTGCTATATCACCATTATAATCTTACTGAACCGGGCTACATCGTCAACATAATCTTACTGAACCGTGCTATATCACCAATATAATCTTACTGAACCGGGCTACATCGTCAACATAATCTTATTGAACCGTGCTATATCACCAATATAATCTTACTGAACCGTGCTATATCACCATTATAATCTTACTGAACCGGCTACATCGTCAACATAATCTTACTGAACCGGGCTATATCACCAATATAATCTTACTGAACCGGGCTACATCATCAACATAATCTTACTGAACCGTGCTATATCACCAATATAATCTTACTGAACCGGGCTACATCGTCAACATAATCTTACTGAACCGTGCTATATCACCAATATAATCTTACTGAACCGGGCTACATCGTCAACATAATCTTATTGAACCGTGCTATATCACCAATATAATCTTACTGAACCGTGCTATATCACCATTATAATCTTACTGAACCGGGCTACATCGTCAACATAATCTTACTGAACCGTGCTATATCACCAATATAATCTTACTGAACCTGGGCTACATCGTCAACATAATCTTACTGAACCGTGCTATATCACCATTATAATCTTACTGAACCGGGCTACATCGTCAACATAATCTTACTGAACCGTGCTATATCACCATTATAATCTTACTGAACCGGGCTACATCGTCAACATAATCTTACTGAACCGTGCTATATCACCAATATAATCTTACTGAACCGGGCTACAGCGTCAACATAATCTTATTGAACCGTGCTATATCACCAATATAATCTTACTGAACCGTGCTATATCACCATTATAATCTTACTGAACCGGGCTACATCGTCAACATAATCTTACTGAACCGTGCTATATCACCATTATAATCTTACTGAACCGGGCTACATCGTCAACATAATCTTACTGAACCGTGCTATATCACCAATATAATCTTACTGAACCGGGCTACATCGTCAACATAATCTTATTGAACCATGCTATATCACCAATATAATCTTACTGAACCGTGCTATATCACCATTATAATCTTACTGAACCGGGCTACATCGTCAACATAATCTTACTGAACCGTGCTATATCACCAATATAATCTTACTGAACCGGGCTACATCGTCAACATAATCTTACTGAACCGTGCTATATCACCAATATAATCTTACTGAACCGTGCTATATCACCAATATAATCTTATTGAACCGTGCTATATCACCAATATAATCTTATTGAACCGTGCTATATCACCAATATAATCTTACTGAACCGGGCTACATCGTCAATATAATCTTACTGAACCGGGCTACATCGTCAACATAATCTTACTGAACCGTGCTATATCACCAATATAATCTTACTGAACCTGGGCTACATCGTCAACATAATCTTACTGAACCGTGCTATATCACCAATATAATCTTACTGAACCGTGCTATATCACCAATATAATCTTACTGAACCGTGCTATATCACCAATATAATCTTACTGAACCGTGCTATATCACCAATATAATCTTACTGAACCGGGCTACATCGTCAACGTAATCTTACTGAACCGTGCTATATCACCAATATAATCTTACTGAACCGGGCTACATCGTCAACATAATCTTACTGAACCGTGCTATATCACCAATATAATCTTACTGAACCGGGCTACATCGTCAACATAATCTTACTGAACTATGCTATATCATCAATATAATATTCCTGAACCGTGCTATATCACCAATATAATATTCCTGAACCGTGCTATATCATCAATATAATATCAAATCAAATCTTATTTGTCACATGCGCTAAATACAACAGGTGTAGACCTTAGAGTGAAATGCTTACTTACAAGTCCTTTACAAACAATGCAATTTTAAGAAAAATACCACAAAAATAAATTCACTTAACAAATAATTAAAGAGCAGCAGTAAAATAACAATAGCGAGGCTATATACAGGGGATACCGGTAATATGTAGATGTAGGTAGAGTTATTAAAGTGACTATGCATAGATAATATCAGAGTTATTAAAGTGACTATGCATAGATAATATCAGAGAGTAGCAGCAGTGTAGAAGAGAGGGGGGCAATAAAAATAGTCTGTGTAGCCATTTGATTAGATGTTCAGGAGTCTTATGGTTTAGGAGTAAAAGCTGTTTAGAAGCCTCTTGGACCCAGACTTGGCGCTCCGGTACCGCTTGCCGTGGGGTAGTAGAAAGAACAGTCTATGACTAAGGTGACTGGTGTCTGGACATTTTTACGTCCTTCCTCCGGCCTGGTATAGAGGTCCTGGATGGCAGGAAGCTTGGCCCCAATGATGTACTGGGCCGTATGCACTACCATCTGTAGTGCCTTGTGGTCGGAGGCCGAGCAGTTGCTATACCAGGCAGTGATGCAACCAGCTCTCAATGGTGCAGCTGTAGAACCTTTTGAGGATCTGCGGACCCATGCCAAATCCTTTGTCCCCTAAGGGGAAAAGGTTTTGTTGTGCCCTCTTCACGATGGTCTTGGTGTGCTTGGACACATGTTAGTTTGTTGGTGAAGTGGACACCAAGGAACTTGAAGCTCTCAACCTGCTCCACTACAGCCCCGTCGATGAGAATGGGGGCGGACTCGGCCCTCCTTTTCCT
The DNA here is from genome assembly GCF_021184085.1 of Oncorhynchus gorbuscha. Lineage (NCBI taxonomy): Eukaryota > Metazoa > Chordata > Actinopteri > Salmoniformes > Salmonidae > Oncorhynchus > Oncorhynchus gorbuscha. The sequence goes on from NW_025746046.1 coordinate 38,791, forward strand.
GTAGTCCACAATCATCTCCTTTGTCTTGATCACGTTGAGGAGAGGTTGTTGTCCTTACGCCACATGGCCAGGTCTCTGACCTCCTCCCTATCGGCTGTCTCATCGTTGTTGGTGACACTGACCAATGACACTGTTGTGTCATTGGAAAACTTAATGATGGTGTTGGAGTTGTGCCTGGCTGTGCAGTTATGAGTGAACAGGGAGTGCAGGAGGGGACTGAGCACGCGCCCCTGAGGGCTCCGTGTTGAGGATCAGCGTGGCGGATGTGTTGTTACCTACCCATACCACCTGGGGTGGCCCGTCAGGAAGTCCAGGATCCAGTTGCAGAGGGAGGTGATCAGTTCCAGGCTCCATAGCTTAGTGATGAGCTTTGAGGGCACTATGGTGTTGAATGCTGAGCTGTAGTTAACGAATAGCATTCTCACATCGGTGTTCCTTTTGTCCAGGTATGACAGGGCAGTGCAGAGTGCAATAGAGATTGCATCATCTGTGGCCTTCCGAGTGGCGCAGTGGTCTAAGGCACTGCATCGCAGTGCTAGCTGTGCCACTAGAGATTCTGGGTTCGAGTCCATGCTCTGTAGCAACTGGCCGCGACTGGGAAACCCATGGGGCAGCGCACAATTGGCCCAGCGTGCGTCCGGGGTTAGGGGAGGGTTTGGCCGGCCAGGATGTCCTTGTCCTATCGCGCACTAGTGACTCCTGTGGCTGGCCGGGCACAGTGCACGCTGACACAGTCGCCAGGTGTATGGTGTTTCCTCCGACACTTTGTCTGCAAAAGACCTGAGACTGGGACGGAGATTTGTCTTCCAACAAGACAATGATCCAAAACATAAAGCAAAATCTACAATGGAATGGTTCAAAAATAAACATATCCAAGTGTTAGAATGGCCAAGTCAAAGTCCAGACCTGAATCCAATCGAGAATCTGTGGAAAGAACTGAAAACTGCTGTTCACAAATGCTCTCCATCCAACCTCACTGAGCTCGAGCTGTTTTGCAAGGAGGAATGGGAAAAAATGTCAGTCTCTCGATGTGCAAAACTGATAGAGACATACCCCAAGCGACTTACAGCTGTAATCGCAGCAAAAGTTGGCGCTACAAAGTATTAACTTAAGGGGGCTGAATAATTTTGCACGCCCAATTTTTCAGTTTTTGATTTGTTAAAAAAGTTTGAAATATCCAATAAATGTCGTTCCACTTCATGATTGTGTCCCACTTGTTGTTGATTCTTCACAAAAAAATACAGTTTTAGATATTTTTGTTTGAAGCCTGAAATGTGGCAAAAGGTCGCAAAGTTCAAGGGGGCCGAATACTTTCGCAAGGCACTGTATATATATCCGACCGTAACTACAGTTTCACAAAACAAAAAACACTTGGAGGAATGAGTCATTCTTTGCAGTAAAATTGTGTACCATACTCCAAGCAGGGACAGAGACATAAGTCCAATGTCCCCCCTCACATTGGTCCTGTTCCCAAAAAATTATAATATATATATATATATATATAATAATAATAATATATGCCATTTAGCAGACGCTATATATATATAAAATTGTTTTATTTTATACATTTGTTTCTCCATAGTATTATTAGCCACCCAACCTCATAACTAGAAACCAAGAAGCCATTTCAGGCTATCAGTCAAGTTAGAGTAGCTAGCTTGTCTAACAATCTTAGCTGCCAGGTTAGTAGACATTAGAAACATATTTACTGAATAAGACTCACAAACCTTTCAATCTTTTACACAGATTTTAGCAGATGTGCAGAGAAGCATATTTAGTTTCTTTAAAAAAAGAACCAAGATGAATGCTTAGATATATATATATATATATTTATTTATATTTACATAGAATTAAGAATAATGACCATGACTTCAGATTGCAGGAATAAGTGTTTGAAAATTGCAAAATTATCAAATTTACAACGGGGGGCCACCCCCCAGCCATCTCCTTGGTTGGGACTGCTGCCTGTCAAAGCACACATCCACTTTAAGACCATGGGAAACTGCCCTTCTCTTCCTTCAGGCTCAGCTCAAACCCTACATCCCAACCCAAGCACTCCATTCTGCCATCTCTGGTCTGCTGGTCCTCCCTACCCTACAGGGGTTTAACTCCCACACAGCTCAGTCAAAGCTCACATCCACTTTAAGACCATGGGAAACTGCCCTTCTCTTCCTTCAGGCTCGGCTCAAACCCTACATCCCAACCCAAGCACTCCATTCCCTTACGTCAGGACAGCGGAGTCCCAGCCCATCTTCCGTAACCCTACCTCTTTGAAGAGTATCTTAAATAAACCCCAAAGCGCCCTGCACACTTGTACTTAACAACATATCACAATTGTAGTCTCACCTAGCTACCTTCAAGTGCCAATCAGCAGTTGAAACAATAAAAAAGTGAACTCCCTGCCACTGTTTTGCTAAAAAGCCGAGGGATAGAGAAATGTCACCCCTCTCAAATTCATAGACAGAGCCATGTCAAAAATGTATTTTTTCTACCACAGATTTGCCCTTTAAGATGAATGCACCAACTGTAGGGAAGAGTGGGGTACGTTTTCACATACAGCATCACTCCGTCAAAGGAAATATACTATTATTTCTGACAAAGGTATCTACATATATTTCACAATGTTGTGTGTCTCTGGAAATAATCAGAATTCATGTAAACATTACAGTTTAGAAAATTGCCCTCAAAAATGTGGTCTCTTGGGTAGGTTGAGCTGTGAGGTTAAGATGTGAGACAGGGTAAGTTGAGCTGTGAGACAGGGTAAGTTGAGCTGTGAGACAGGGTAAGTTGAGCTGTGAGACGGGGTAAATTGAGCTGTGAGACGGGGTAAATTGAGCTGTGAGACGGGGTAAATTGAGCTGTGAGACGGGGTAAATTGAGCTGTGAGACGGGGTAAATTGAGCTGTGAGACGGGGTAAGTTGAGCTGTGAGACGGGGTAAGTTGAGCTGTGAGACGGGGTAAATTGAGCTGTGAGACGGGGTAAATTGAGCTGTGAGACGGGGTAAATTGAGCTGTGAGACGGGGTAAATTGAGCTGTGAGACAGGGTAAGTTGAGCTGTGAGACAGGGTAAATTGAGCTGTGAGACAGGGTAAATTGAGCTGTGAGACAGGGTAAATTGAGCTGTGAGACAGGGTAAATTGAGCTGTGAGACAGGGTAAATTGAGCTGTGAGACAGGGTAAATTGAGCTGTGAGACAGGGTAAATTGAGCTGTGAGACAGGGTAAATTGAGCTGTGAGACAGGGTAAATTGAGCTGTGAGACAGGGTAAATTGAGCTGTGAGACAGGGTAAATTGAGCTGTGAGACAGGGTAAATTGAGCTGTGAGACAGGGTAAATTGAGCTGTGAGACAGGGTAAATTGAGCTGTGAGACAGGGTAAATTGAGCTGTGAGACAGGGTAAATTGAGCTGTGAGACAGGGTAAATTGAGCTGTGAGACAGGGTAAATTGAGCTGTGAGACAGGGTAAATTGAGCTGTGAGACAGGGTAAATTGAGCTGTGAGACAGGGTAAATTGAGCTGTGAGACAGGGTAAATTGAGCTGTGAGACAGGGTAAATTGAGCTGTGAGACAGGATAAATTGAGCTGTGAGACAGGGTAAATTGAGCTGTGAGACAGGGTAAATTGAGCTGTGAGACAGGGTAAATTAAGCTGTGAGACAGGGTAAATTGAGCTGTGAGACAGGGTAAATTAAGCTGTGAGACAGGGTAAATTGAGCTGTGAGACAGGGTAAATTGAGCTGTGAGACAGGGTAAATTGAGCTGTGAGACAGGGTAAATTGAGCTGTGAGACAGGGTAAATTAAGCTGTGAGACAGGGTAAATTATGCTGTGAGACAGGGTAAATTGAGCTGTGAGACAGGGTAAATTGAGCTGTGAGACAGGGTAAATTGAGCTGTGAGACAGGGTAAATTGAGCTGTGAGACAGGGTAAATTGAGCTGTGAGACAGGGTAAATTGAGCTGTGAGACAGGGTAAATTGAGCTGTGAGACAGGGTAAATTGAGCTGTGAGACAGGGTAAATTGAGCTGTGAGACAGGGTAAATTGAGCTGTGAGACAGGGTAAATTAAGCTGTGATACAGGGTAAATTATACTGCCTACACATTTCTGAAATATTACCACTATCTTTTTTAAACCAGGTCTCTCTTTATTTCCCAAAGACAGTTCAACACAATAGTTTTTTTGTTGTATTCTAATAATTTAAAACACTTTTAACAAAGGCCAGGCCTTGTTGTTACCTCATATCCCAGAGTCGTTCATTTGCTCATTTAAAATGGACTTGGAAGTATGTATGTCCATGGCAGTGATTATTGGTTGTTATTCTACTTTTGACCATGTGAGGGCAGCTTTGTCAAGCAACTTCATCTACACCCACACCAGCCCTACGAGAGACCCAACTACATCTACACCCACACCAGCCCGACCGAGAGACCCAACTACATCTACACCAGCCCTACGAGAGACCCAACTACATCTACACCCACACCAGCCCTACCGAGAGACCCAACTACATCTACACCAGACCTACGAGAGACCCAACTACATCTACACCAGCCCTACGAGAGACCCAACTACATCTACACCAGCCCTACGAGAGACCCAACTACATCTACACCCACACCAGCCCTACGAGAGACCCAACTACATCTACACCCACACCAGCCCTACCGAGAGACCCAACTACATCTACACCAGACCTACGAGAGACCCAACTACATCTACACCCACACCAGCCCTACAAGAGACCCAACTACATCTACACCAGCCCTACGAGAGAACCAACAACATCTACACACGCACCAGCCCTACGAGAGACCCAAATACATCTACACCCACACCAGCCCTACGAGAGACCCAACTACATCTACACCCACACCAGCCCTACGAGAGACCCAACTACATCTACACCCACACCAGCCCTACGAGAGACCCAACTACATCTACACCAGACCTACGAGAGACCCAAATACATCTACAACCACACCAGCCCTACGAGAGACCCAACTACATCTACACCCACACCAGCCCTACCGAGAGACCCAACTACATCTACAACCACACCAGCCCTACGAGAGACCCAACTACATCTACACCAGACCTACGAGAGACCCAACTACATCTACACCGGCCCTACCGAGAGACCCAACTACATCTACAACCACACCAGCCCTACGAGAGACCCAACTACATCTACACCCACACCAGGGGTAAAGTGATGATGTGCAGGGGTACGAGGTAATGAAGGTAGATACAGTATGGACATAGAGGTAGGGGTAAAGAGATGATGTGCAGGGGTACGAGGTAATGAAGGTAGATACAGTATGGACATAGAGGTAGGGGTAAAGAGATGATGTGCAGGGGTGCGAGGTAATGAAGGTAGATACAGTATGGACATAGAGGTAGGGGTAAAGAGATGATGTGCAGGGGTACGAGGTAATGAAGGTAGATACAGTATGGACATAGAGGTAGGGGTAAAGAGATGATGTGCAGGGGTACGAGGTAATGAAGGTAGATACAGTATGGACATAGAGGTAGGGGTAAAGAGATGATGTGCAGGGTACGAGGTAATGAAGGTAGATACAGTATGGACATAGAGGTAGGGGTAAAGAGATGATGTGCAGGGGTACGAGGTAATGAAGGTAGATACAGTATGGACATAGAGGTAGGGGTAAAGAGATGATGTGCAGGGGTACGAGGTAATGAAGGTAGATACAGTATGGACATAGAGGTAGGGGTAAAGAGATGATGTGCAGGGGTACGAGGTAATGAAGGTAGATACAGTATGGACATATAGGTAGGGGTAAAGAGATGATGTGCAGGGGTACGAGGTAATGAAGGTAGATACAGTATGGACATAGAGGTAGGGGTAAAGAGATGATGTGCAGGGTACGAGGTAATGAAGGTAGATACAGTATGGACATAGAGGTAGGGGTAAAGAGATGATGTGCAGGGGTACGAGGTAATGAAGGTAGATACAGTATGGACATAGAGGTAGGGGTAAAGAGATGATGTGCAGGGGTACGAGGTAATGAAGGTAGATACAGTATGGACATAGAGGTAGGGGTAAAGAGATGATGTGCAGGGGTACGAGGTAATGAAGGTAGATACAGTATGGACATAGAGGTAGGGGTAAAGAGATGATGTGCAGGGGTATGAGGTAATGAAGGTAGATACAGTATGGACATATAGGTAGGGGTAAAGAGATGATGTGCAGGGGTACGAGGTAATGAAGGTAGATACAGTATGGACATAGAGGTAGGGGTAAAGAGATGATGTGCAGGGGTACGAGGTAATGAAGGTAGATACAGTATGGACATAGAGGTAGGGGTAAAGAGATGATGTGCAGGGGTACGAGGTAATGAAGGTAGATACAGTATGGACATAGAGGTAGGGGTAAAGAGATGATGTGCAGGGGTACGAGGTAATGAAGGTAGATACAGTATGGACATAGAGGTAGGGGTAAAGAGATGATGTGCAGGGGTACGAGGTAATGAAGGTAGATACAGTATGGACATCGAGGTAGGGGTAAAGAGTTGATGAGCAGGGGTACTAGGTAATGAAGGTAGATACAGTATGGACATAGAGGTAGGGGTAAAGAGATGATGTGCAGGGGTACGAGGTAATGAAGGTAGATACAGTATGGACATAGAGGTAGGGGTAAAGAGATGATGTGCAGGGGTACGAGGTAATGAAGGTAGATACAGTATGGACATAGAGGTAGGGGTAAAGAGATGATGTGCAGGGGTACGAGGTAATGAAGGTAGATACAGTATGGACATAGAGGTAGGGGTAAAGAGATGATGTGCAGGGGTACGAGGTAATGAAGGTAGATACAGTATGGACATAGAGGTAGGGGTAAAGTGAATAGGTAACAGGATAGATCATAAGCAGCAGCGGGGAGCCATTTGATTAGCTACTCATTGGTCTTATGGCTTGTCCACGTGACTCGAGGTGTCCACACACACAATGCTGCTGTTATGATGAAGCCAAGCCACATCTGCAGACACTAAAGAATTTCTCATGTGGGTTGGTCTGATTACTTAACTACTTCAGAGATGCTGCCCTCCCTCTCGAGGTGTCGTAATCAGTGGGCTGACGAGGGAAAATAGAACCTCCCAACAGCGATTCCTCAGGATCACATAGGACTTCCATAGGAGACAAGTACTACATTCCAGTATCCACACTAGGACAGCACTTAGAATGAATGACCAATACATTACTTCATTCTAAGTGCTTTACTAGTGTGGTACGGCAGTGAAATAAATCAGTTAGCAGGAGAATGACAGTGATTATGCTCCAAATTGCACCCTATTCCCTACATGGCGCCTACAATTACTGCACTACATAGAGAATAGGGTGTGACTATTAAGATGGAGAGCTGTTGTGATGGTGGGATGTTGACATCCTCCAATAGTCACCCACTTCCCTGGCTATCTCCATCAGTGTCCACCCCTCTCTCTGGCTATCTCCATCAGTGTCCACCCCTCCCTCTGGCTATCTCCATCAGTGTCCACCCCTCTCTCTGGCTATCTCCCATCAGATCAGTGTCCACCCTCTCTCTGGCTATCTCCCATCAGATCAGTGTCCACCCCACACTCTGGTTATCTCCCATCAGATCAGTGTCCACCCCTCCCTCTTACCATCTCCCATCAGATCAGTGTCCACCCCTCTCTCTGGCCATCTCCCATCAGATCAGTGTCCACCCCTCCCTCTTACCATCTCCCATCAGATCAGTGTCCACCCCTCCCTCTGGCTATCTCCATCAGTGTCCACCCCTCTCTCTGGCTATCTCCCATCAGATCAGTGTCCACCCTCTCTCTGGCCATCTCCCATCAGATCAGTGTCCACCCCTCCCTCTTACCATCTCCCATCAGATCAGTGTCCACCCCTCCCTCTTACCATCTCCCATCAGATCAGTGTCCACCCCTCCCTCTTACCATCTCCCATCAGATCAGTGTCCACCCCTCCCTCTTACCATCTCCCATCAGATCAGTGTCCACCCCTCTCTCTGGCCATCTCCCATCAGATCAGTGTCCACCCCTCTCTCTGGCCATCTCCCATCAGATCAGTGTCCACCCCTCCCTCTTACCATCTCCCATCAGATCAGTGTCCACCCCTCTCTCTGGCCATCTCCCATCAGATCAGTGTCCACCCCTCTCTGGCAGTAGAGAGTTTGGGAAACCTACTATAGTGTACTCTAATATACTGTAAAGTAACATTGATGCAGTGTGTGTGTGTGTGTGTGGGGGGGGGGGGCTTTGATACGCCCTCTGCTACGAGGGGCTTGTTAACGAGACAAGAACCCAAACAATTTCATCCTTTTTTATTTCATTTTAGCAGAGCCGTTGGTGCTCTGGGCTAACGAGGATGTCTTTACAGAGCTCTTGCCCCAACTGTTCGGAGGATCTCTCAACAGAATATCATTGTTAACACACAAATATACACAGGCGGGCGTCTGCAGAACAGACTGGAAAACATTCAGGACAACGTCTTCTGAACAGACTGTATTGTATACCAAAGGGTTCTGTATGTGGTGTTGAACAGACTGTATTGTATACCAAGGGTTCTGTATGTGGTGTTGAACAGACTGTATTGTATACCAAAGGGTTCTGTATGTGGTGTTGAACAGACCGTATTGGTGTTGAACATACTGTATTGTATACCAAAGGGTTCTGTATGTGGTGTTGAACAGACCGTATTGGTGTTGAACATACTGTATTGGTGTTGAACAGACTGTATTGTATATCAAAGGGTTCTGTATGTGGTGTTGAACAGACTGTATTGGTGTTGAACAGACTATTGTATACCAAAGGGTTCTGTATTGGTGTTGAACAGACTGTATGTGGTGTTGAACAGACTGTATGTGGTGTTGAACAGACTGTATTGGTGTTGAACAGACTGTATGTGGTATTGAACAGACTGTATTGGTGTTGAACAGACTGTATTGGTGTTGAACAGACTGTATTGTATACCAAGGGTTCTGTATGTGGTGTTGAACAGACTGTATTGGTGTTGAACAGACTGTATTGTATACCAAGGGTTCTGTATGTGGTGTTGAACAGACTGTATTGTATACCAAAGGGTTCTGTATTGGTGTTGAACAGACTGTATGTGGTGTTGCCCGCTTGACCCTATCCCCTCCCCTCTTCTCCAGACCATTTCCGGAGACCTTCTCCCTTACCTCACCTCGCTCATCAACTCATCACTGACCGCTGGCTACGTCCCTTCCGTCTTCAAGAGAGCGAGAGTTGCACCCCTTCTGAAAAAACCTACACTCGATCCCTCCGATGTCAACAATTACAGACCAGTATCCCTTCTTTCTTTTCTCTCCAAAACTCTTGAACGTGCCGTCCTTGGTCAGCTCTCCCGCTATCTCTCTCTGAATGACCTTCTTGATCCAAATCAGTCAGGTTTCAAGACTAGTCATTCAACTGAGACTGCTCTCCTCTGTATCACGGAGGCGCTCCACACTGCTAAAGCTAACTCTCTCTCCTCTGCTCTCATCCTTCTAGATCTATCGGCTGCCTTCGATACTGTGAACCATCAGATCCTCCTCTCCACCCTCTCCGAGTTGGGCATCTCCGGCGCGGCCCACGCTTGGATTGCGTCCTACCTGACAGGTCGCTCCTACCAGGTGGCGTGGTGAGAATCTGTCTCCTCACCACGCGCTCTCACCACTGGTGTCCCCCAGGGCTCTGTTCTAGGCCCTCTCCTATTCTCGCTATACACCAAGTCAAATCAAATCAAATCAAATTTTATTTGTCACATACACATGGTTAGCAGATGTTAATGCGAGTGTAGCGAAATGCTTGTGCTTCTAGTTCCGACAATGCAGTGATAACCAACAAGTAATCTAACTAACAATTCCAAAACTACTGTCTTATACACAGTGTAAGGGGATAAGGAACATGTACATAAGGATATATGAATGAGTGATGGTACAGAGCAGCATACAGTAGATGGTATCGAGTACAGTATATACATATGAGATGAGTGTGTAGACAAAGTAAACAAAGTGGCATAGTTAAAGTGGCTAGTGATACATGTGTTACATAAGGATGCAGTCGATGATGTAGAGTACAGTATATACATATGCATATGAGATGAATAATGTAGGGTAAGTAACATTATATAAGGTAGCATTGTTTAAAGTGGCTAGTGATATATTTACATCATTTCCCATCAATTCCCATTATTAAAATGGCTGGAGTTGGGTCAGTGTCAATGACAGTGTGTTGGCAGCAGCCACTCAGTGTTAGTGGTGGCTGTTTAACAGTCTGATGGCCTTGAGATAGAAGCTGTTTTTCAGTCTCTCGGTCCCAGCTTTGATGCACCTGTACTGACCTCGCCTTCTGGATGATAGCGGGGTGAACAGGCAGTGGTTCGGGTGGTTGATGTCCTTGATGATCTTTATGGCCTTCCTGTAACAACGGGTGGTGTAGGTGTCCTGGAGGGCAGGTAGTTTGCCCCGGTGATGCGTTGTGCAGTCCTCACTACCCTCTGGAGAGCCTTACGGTTGAGGGCGGAGCAGTTGCCGTACCAGGCGGTGATACAGCCCGCCAGGATGCTCTCGATTGTGCATCTGTAGAAGTTTGTGAGTGCTTTTGGTGACAAGCCGAATTTCTTCAGCCTCCTGAGGTTGAATAGGCGCTGCTGCGCCTTCTTCACGACGCTGTCAGTGTGAGTGGACCAATTCAGTTTGTCTGTGATGTGTATGCCGAGGAACTTAAAACTAGCTACCCTCTCCACTACTGTTCCATCGATGTGGATAGGGGTGTTCCCTCTGCTGTTTCCTGAAGTCCACAATCATCTCCTTAGTTTTGTTGACGTTGAGTGTGAGGTTATTTTCCTGACACCACACTCCGAGGGCCCTCACCTCCTCCCTGTAGGCCGTCTCGTCGTTGTTGGTAATCAAGCCTACCACTGTTGTGTCGTCCGCAAACTTGATGATTGAGTTGGAGGCGTGCGTGGCCACGCAGTCGTGGGTGAACAGGGAGTACAGGAGAGGGCTCAGAACGCACCCTTGTGGGGCCCCGTGTTGAGGATCAGCGGGGAGGAGATGTTGTTGCCTACCCTCACCACCTGGGGCGGCCCGTCAGGAAGTCCAGTACCCAGTTGCACAGGGCGGGGTCGAGACCCAGGGTCTCGAGCTTGATGACGAGCTTGGAGGGTACTATGGTGTTGAATGCCGAGCTGTAGTCGATGAACAGCATTCTCACATAGGTATTCCTCTTGTCCAGGTGGGTTAGGGCAGTGTGCAGTGTGGTTGAGATTGCATCGTCTGTGGACCTATTTGGGCGGTAAGCAAATTGGAGTGGGTCTAGGGTGTCAGGTAGGGTGGAGGTGATATGGTCCTTGACTAGTCTCTCAAAGCACTTCATGATGACGGAAGTGAGTGCTACGGGGCGGTAGTCGTTTAGCTCAGTTACCTTAGCTTTCTTGGGAACAGGAACAATGGTGGCCCTCTTGAAGCATGTGGGAACAGCAGACTGGTATAGGGATTGATTGAATATGTCCGTAAACACACCGGCCAGCTGGTCTGCGCATGCTCTGAGGGCGCGGCTGGGGATGCCGTCTGGGCCTGCAGCCTTGCGAGGGTTAACACGTTTAAATGTCTTACTCACCTCAGCTGCAGTGAAGGAGAGACCGCATGTTTCCGTTGCAGGCCGTGTCAGTGGCACTGTATTGTCCTCAAAGCGGGCAAAAAAGTTATTTAATCTGCCTGGGAGCAAGACATCCTGGTCCGTGACTGGGCTGGATTTCATCTTGTAGTCCGTGATTGACTGTAGACCCTGCCACATGCCTCTTGTGTCTGAGCCATTGAATTGAGATTCCACTTTGTCTCTGTACTGACGCTTAGCTTGTTTAATAGCCTTACGGAGGGAATAGCTGCACTGTTTGTATTCAGTCATGTTGCCAGACACCTTGCCCTGATTAAAAGCAGTGGTTCGCGCTTTCAGTTTCACGCGAATGCTGCCATCAATCCACGGTTTCTGGTTAGGGAATGTTTTTATCGTTGCTATGGGAACGACATCTTCGACGCACGTTCTAATGAACTCGCACACCGAATCAGCGTATTCGTCAATATTCCCATCTGACGCAATACGAAACATGTCCCAGTCCACGTGATGGAAGCAGTCTTGGAGTGTAGAGTCAGCTTGGTCTGACCAGCGTTGGACAGACCTCAGCGTGGGAGCCTCTTGTTTTAATTTCTGCCTGTAGGCAGGGATCAGCAAAATGGAGTCGTGGTCAGCTTTCCCGAAAGGGGCGGGGCAGGGCCTTATATGCGTCGCGGAAGTTAGAGTAACAATGATCCAAGGTTTTACCACCCCTGGTTGCGCAATCGATATGCTGATAAAATTTAGGGAGTCTTGTTTTCAGATTGGCTTTGTTAAAATCCCCAGCTACAATGAATGCAGCCTCCGGATAAATGTTTTCCAGTTTGCAAAGAGTTAAATAAAGTTTGTTCAGAGCCATCGATGTGTCTGCTTGGGGGATATATACGGCTGTGATTATAATCGAAGAGAATTCTCTTGGAAGATAATGCGGTCTACATTTGATTGTGAGGAATTCTAAATCAGGTGAACAGAAGGATTTGAGTTCCTGTATGTTTCCTTCATCACACCATGTCCCGTTAGTCATGAGGCATACGCCCCGCCACTCTTCTTACCAGAGAGATGTTTGTTTCTGTCGGCGCGATGCGTGGAGAAACCCGTTGGCTGCACCGCCCTGGATAGCGTTTTCCCAGTAAGCCATGTCTCCGTAAAGCAAAGAACGTTGCAGTCTCTGATGTCCCTCTGGAATGCCACCCTTGCTCGGATTTCATCAACCTTGTTGTCGAGAGACTGGACATTGGCAAGAAGAATACTGGGAAGTGGTGCGCGATGTGCCCTTTTTCGGAGTCTGACCAGAACACCGCCGCGTTTCCCTCTTTTTTCGGAGTCGTTTCCTTGGGTCGCTGCATGCGATCCATTCCGTTGTCCTGTTTGTAAGGCAGAACACAGGATCCGCGTCGCGGAAAACATATTCTTGGTCGTACTGATGGTGAGTTGACGCTGATCTTATATTCAGTAGTTCTTCTCGACTGTATGTAATGAAACCTAAGATGACCTGGGGTACTAATGTAAGAAATAACACGTAAAAAAACAAAAAACTGCATAGTTTCCTAGGAACGCGAAGCGAGGCGGCCATCTCAGTCGGCGTCATAACCTCACATGGTCTCTCCTATCATTGCTATGCAGACGACACACAACTAATCTTCTCCTTTCCCCCTTCTGATGACCAGGTGGCGAATCGCATCTCTGCATGTCTGGCAGACATATCAGTGTGGATGACGGATCACCACCTCAAGCTGAACCTCGGCAAGACGGAGCTGCTCTTCCTCCCGGGGGAAGGACTGCCCGTTCCATGATCTCGCCATCACGGTTGACAACTCCATTGTGTCCTCCTCCCAGAGCGCTAAGAACCTTGGTGTGATCCTGGACAACACCCTGTCGTTCTCAACCAACATCAAGGCGGTGGCCCGTTCCTGTAGGTTCATGCTCTACAACATCCGCAGAGTACGACCCTGCCTCACACAGGAAGCGGCGCAGGTCCTAATCCAGGCACTTGTCATCTCCCGTCTGGATTACTGCAACTCGCTGTTGGCTGGGCTCCCTGCCTGTGCCATTAAACCCCTTCAACTCATCCAGAACGCCGCAGCCCGTCTGGTGTTCAACCTTCCCAAGTTCTCTCACGTCACCCCACTCCTCCGTTCTCTCCACTGGCTTCCAGTTGAAGCTCGCATCCGCTACAAGACCATGGTGCTTGCCTACGGAGCTGTGAGGGGAACGGCACCTCAGTACCTCCAGGCTCTGATCAGGCCCTACACCCAAACAAGGGCACTGCGTTCATCCACCTCTGGCCTGCTCGCCTCCCTACCACTGAGGAAGTACAGCTCCCGCTCAGCCCAGTCAAAACTGTTCGCTACTCTGGCCCCCCAATGGTGGAACAAACTCCCTCACGACGCCAGGACAGCGGAGTCAATCACTACCTTCCGGAGACACCTGAAACCCCACCTCTTTAAGGAATACCTAGGATAGGATAAGTATCCCCCCCCCCCCCTTTAAGATTTAGATGCACTATTGTAAAGTGACTGTTCCACTGGATGTCATAAGGTGAATGCACCAATTTGTAAGTCGCTCTGGATAAGAGCGTCTGCTAAATGACTTAAATGTAATGTAAATGTCTTAAATGTGTTGAACAGACTGTATGTGGTGAACAGACTGTATTGTATACCAAAGGGTTCTGTATGTGGTGTTGAACAGACTGTATGTGGTGTTGAACAGACTGTATTGTATACCAAGGGTTCTGTATGTGGTGTTGAACAGACTGTATTGGTGTTGAACAGACTGTATTGGTGTTGAACAGACTGTATTGGTGTTGAACAGACTATTGTATACCAAAGGGTTCTGTATGTGGTGTTGAACAGACTGTATGTGGTGTTGAACAGACTGTCTTGGTGTTGAACAGACTGTATTGTATATCAAAGTGTTCTGTATGTGGTGTTGAACAGACTGTATTGGTGTTGAACAGAGTGTATTGGTGTTGAACAGACTGTATTGGTGTTGAACAGACTGTATTGGTGTTGAACAGACTATTGTATACCAAAGGGTCCTGTATGTGGTGTTGAACAGACTGTATTGGTGTTGAACAGACTGTATTGGTGTTGAACATACTGTATTGTATACCAAAGGGTTCTGTATGTGGTGTTGAACAGACTGTATTGTATACCAAGGGTTCTGTATGTGGTGTTGAACTGGTTTTACCCATTACAGTATTGACGGTGTCAGGGTTTTACCCATTACAGTGTTGAAAGTGTCATGGTTTTACCCATTACACTGTAATGTACAGGGTACCATGAGGGACACCCTAATTCTCTGATAGTAAATCAAATAAGCACTTCTTTCCTCCGCCCATCATCACTACCTTTATTACCACCAATCCTCTATTCAATAAGATAATTAAACCTCTGCAATACTGTCAGCATGAGAGGGAGAGAAAAGGAGAGATCGAGAGAAAACGAGAGAGAAGAGAGAGAACGAGAACGAGAGTGGAGAGAGAGAACGAGAGGAGAGAGGAGAGGGAGAACGAGAGAAGAGAGAACGAGAGAGGAGAGAGAACGAGAGGAGAGAGGAGAGGGAGAATGAGAGAGAACAAGAAAGAGAGTGGAGAGAGAGAACGAGAGGAGAGAGGAGAGGGAGAACGAGAGAGGAGAGAGAGAACGAGAACGAGAGAGGAGAGAGAGAACGAGAGGAGAGAGGAGAGAGAGAACGAGAACGAGAGAGGAGAGAGAGAACGAGAGGAGAGAGGAGAGGGAGAACGAGAGAAGAGAGAACGAGAGAGGAGAGAGAACGAGAGAGGAGAGAGAACGAGAGGAGAGAGGAGAGAGAGAACGAGAACGAGAGAGGAGAGAGAGAACGAGAGGAGAGAGGAGAGGGAGAACGAGAGAAGAGAGAACGAGAGAGGAGAGAGAACGAGAGGAGAGAGGAGAGGGAGAATGAGAGAGAACAAGAAAGAGAGTGGAGAGAGAGAACGAGAGGAGAGAGGAGAACGAGAGAGAAAAGAGAGAACGAGAACGAGAGAGGAGAGAGAGAACGAGAGGAGAGAGGAGAGGGAGAACGAGATAAGAGAGAACGAGAGAGGAGAGAGAACGAGAACGAGAGAGGAGAGAGAACGAGAACGAGAGAGGAGAGAGAACGAGAACGAGAGAGGAGAGAGAACGAGAGAGGAGAGAGAACGAGAGAGGAGAGAACGAGAGAAGAGAGAGAACAAGAGAGGAGAGAGAACGAGAGAGAAGAGAGAACGAGAGAGAGAAGAGAGAACGAGAGAGGAGAGAGAGAACGAGAGGAGAGAGGAGAGGGAGAACGAGAGAAGAGAGAACGAGAGAGGAGAGAGAACGAGAGAGGAGAGAGAACGAGAGAGGAGAGAGAACGAGAGAGGAGAGAGAACGAGAGGAGAGAGGAGAGGGAGAACGAGAGAGGAGAGGGAGAACGAGAGAGGAGAGAGAGAACGAGAACGAGAGAGGAGAGAGAGAACGAGAGGAGAGAGGAGAGGGAGAACGAGAGAAGAGAGAACGAGAGAGGAGAGAGAACGAGAGGAGAGAGGAGAGGGAGAACAAGAAAGAGAGTGGAGAGAGAGAACGAGAGGAGAGAGGAGAGGGAGAACGAGAGAGAACGAGAGAGAAGAGAGAACGAGAGAGGAGAGAGAACGAGAGAGGAGAGAGAACGAGAGGAGAGAGGAGAGGGAGAATGAGAGAGAACAAGAAAGAGAGTGGAGAGAGAGAACGAGAGGAGAGAGGAGAGGGAGAACGAGAGAGAAAAGAGAGAACGAGAACGAGAGAGGAGAGAGAGAACGAGAGGAGAGAGGAGAGGGAGAACGAGAGAAGAGAGAACGAGAGAGGAGAGAGAACGAGAACGAGAGAGGAGAGAGAACGAGAACGAGAGAGGAGAGAGAACGAGAACGAGAGAGGAGAGAGAACGAGAGAGGAGAGAGAACGAGAGAGGAGAGAACGAGAGGAGAGAACAAGAGAGGAGAGAGAACGAGAGAGAAGAGAGAACGAGAGAGAGAAGAGAGAACGAGAGAGGAGAGAGAACGAGAGGAGAGAGGAGAGGGAGAATGAGAGAGAACAAGAAAGAGAGTGGAGAGAGAGAACGAGAGGAGAGAGAGAACGAGAGGAGAGAGGAGAGGGAGAACGAGAGAGGAGAGAGAGAACGAGAGGAGAGAGGAGAGGGAGAACGAGAGAAGAGAGAACGAGAGAGGAGAGAGAACGAGAACGAGAGAGGAGAGAGAACGAGAGAGGAGAAAGAACGAGAGAGGAGAGAGAGAACGAGAGAAGAGAGAGAACAAGAGAGGAGAGAGAACGAGAGAGGAGAGAGAACGAGAGAGGAGAGAACGAGAGAAGAGAGAGAACAAGAGAGGAGAGAGAACGAGAGAGAAGAGAGAACGAGAGAGAGAAGAGAGAACGAGAGAGGAGAGAGAGAACGAGAGGAGAGAGGAGAGGGAGAACGAGAGAAGAGAGAACGAGAGAGGAGAGAGAACGAGAGAGGAGAGAACGAGAGGAGAGAGGAGAGGGAGAACGAGAGAGGAGAGGGAGAACGAGAGAGGAGAGAGAGAACGAGAACGAGAGAGGAGAGAGAGAACGAGAGGAGAGAGGAGAGGGAGAACGAGAGAAGAGAGAACGAGAGAGGAGAGAGAACGAGAGGAGAGAGGAGAGGGAGAACAAGAAAGAGAGTGGAGAGAGAGAACGAGAGGAGAGAGGAGGGAGAACGAGAGAGAACGAGAGAGAAGAGAGAACGAGAGAGGAGAGAGAACGAGAGAGGAGAGAGAACGAGAGGAGAGAGGAGAGGGAGAATGAGAGAGAACAAGAAAGAGAGTGGAGAGAGAGAACGAGAGGAGAGAGGAGAGGGAGAACGAGAGAGAAAAGAGAGAACGAGAACGAGAGAGGAGAGAGAGAACGAGAGGAGAGAGGAGAGGGAGAACGAGAGAAGAGAGAACGAGAGAGGAGAGAGAACGAGAACGAGAGAGGAGAGAGAACGAGAACGAGAGAGGAGAGAGAACGAGAACGAGAGAGGAGAGAGAACGAGAGAGGAGAGAGAACGAGAGAGGAGAGAACGAGAGAAGAGAGAGAACAAGAGAGGAGAGAGAACGAGAGAGAAGAGAGAACGAGAGAGAGAAGAGAGAACGAGAGAGGAGAGAGAACGAGAGGAGAGAGGAGAGGGAGAATGAGAGAGAACAAGAAAGAGAGTGGAGAGAGAGAACGAGAGGAGAGAGAGAACGAGAGGAGAGAGGAGAGGGAGAACGAGAGAGGAGAGAGAGAACGAGAGGAGAGAGGAGAGGGAGAACGAGAGAAGAGAGAACGAGAGAGGAGAGAGAACGAGAACGAGAGAGGAGAGAGAACGAGAGAGGAGAAAGAACGAGAGAGGAGAGAGAGAACGAGAGAAGAGAGAGAACAAGAGAGGAGAGAGAACGAGAGAGAGAAGAGAGAACGAGAGAGAGAAGAGAGAACGAGAGAGAGAAGAGAGAACGAGAGAGGAGAGAGAACGAGAGGAGAGAGAACGAGAGGAGAGAGAGAACGCGAGAGGGACATACATAAGGAGAAGAGTGAGAAAGAACCAAGGAGAACAAGAGAAAGTGACAAAGAAAATGAAAAAAGAGAATGCATAAATGAGTCAGTCAGTGATGACTTGTGCAGTCTGATTGTAATTAGAGATCAAAGGAGTTCCCCTGCTGTGTCCGTCTGTCTGGCTGGTGTGGGTCCTCTAGAGTGGGCAGAGACGGGGTATGTGACTGGCAGCCATAGCAACACCAGACAGTCTGCTGATGCCATCTACCCCCTAGGCACCCTATATAAGGCACTATTTTTTACCAGGGCCCTATAGGGAATAGGGTGCCGTTAGAGTCTCAATTCCTGTTAATATTCATGACAGAGGTGTGCAAGTGTCTGAGTTAGGTGCTAAATCATATCCCATATTAGGATTGGTCCTCATTCACCCAAGTATCTGAGTTAGGTGCTAAGTCATATCCCATATTAGGATTAGTCCTCATTCATCCAAGTATCTGAGTTAGGTGCTAAGTCATATCCCATATTAGGAATAGTCCTCATTCACCCAAGTATCTGAGTTAGGTGCTAAGTCATATCCCATATTAGGATTAGTCCTCATTCATCCAAGTATCTGAGTTAGGTGCTAAGTCATATCCCATATTAGGATTAGTCCTCATTCATCCAAGTATCTGAGTTAGGTGCTAAGTCATATCCCATATTAGGAATAGTCCTCATTCACCCAAGTATCTGAGTTAGGTGCTAAGTCATATCCCATATTAGGATTAGTCCTCATTCATCCAAGTATCGGAGTTAGGTGCTAAGTCATATCCCATATTAGGAATAGTCCTCATTCACCCAAGTATCTGAGTTAGGTGCTAAGTCATATCCCATATTAGGATTAGTCCTCATTCATCCAAGTATCTGAGTTAGGTGCTAAGTCATATCCCATATTAGGAATAGTCCTCATTCACCCAAGTATCTGAGTTAGGTGCTAAGTCATATCCCATATTAGGATTAGTCCTCATTCATCCAAGTATCTGAGTTAGGTGCTAAGTCATATCCCATATTAGGATTAGTCCTCATTCATCCAAGTATCTGAGTTAGGTGCTAAATCATATCCCATATTAGGATTTGTCCTCATTCACCCAAGTATCTGAGTTAGGTGCTAAATCATATCCCATATTAGGATTAGTCCTCAAGTATCTGAGTTAGGTGCTAAATCATATCCCATATTAGGATTAGTCCTCATTCACCCAAGTATCTGAGTTAGGTGCTAAGTCATATCCCATATTAGGATTGGTCCTCATTCACCCATAAAGCTGGCAAGCAAGGAGAACCCAGCATCCTCAGATGAACTGAGACTAATCCTGTAGTTGAGGAAAGACTCGAATTTCAATTTAAAAAATGCATTAATATTTATCAGAGTTGCACAAGTGTCCCCATTTGACCCTATGAGTGGTGAACGCAGTAAGGAGCAACCTAACAATGCTCAGATGAACTCAGACACACTTAGGCAGCACCCCAAATACCACTATTGCCTTTATAGTGCACTTTTTGGGGGTAGCACACTATATAAGGAGCATTTTGGATGCACCTTAAAGACATAACCAGGTCAATATGTGAGGATATATGCAGCATCACATCATGTACCATAGAGACACTCTATTCATCTACCCCCTATAGCTTCAACATGACAACACAGCAACACATCATGTACCATAGAGACACTCTATTCATCTACCCCCTATAGCTTCAACATGACAACACAGCATCACATCATGTACCATAGAGACACTCTATTCATCTACCCCCTATAGCTTCAGCATGACAACACAGCATCACATCATGTACCACAGAGACATTCTATTCATCTACCCCCTATAGCTTCAGCATGACAACACAGCATCACATCATGTACCACAGAGACATTCTATTCATCTACCCCCCACATTCTATTCATCTACCCCCTATAGCTTCAGCATGACAACACAGCAACACATGATGTACCATAGAGACATTCTATTCATCTACCCCCCACATTCTATGCATCTACCCCCTATAGCTTCAGCATGACAACACAGCAACACATGTACCATAGATGCATTCTATTAATCTACCCTCTATAGCTTCAGCATGACAACACAGCAACACATCATGTACCATAGAGACATTCTATTCATCTACCCCCTATAGCTTCAGCATGACAACACAGCAACACATGTACCATAGAGACATTCTATTCATCTACCCCCTATAGCTTCAGCATGACAACACAGTAACACATCATGTACCATAGAGACATTCTATTCATCTACCCCCTATAGCTTCAGCATGACAACACAGCAACACATGTACCATAGAGACATTCTATTCATCTACCCCCTATAGCTTCAGCATGACAACACAGCATCACATCATGTACCATAGAGACATTCTATTCATCTACCCCCCACATTCTATTCATCTACCCCCTATAGCTTCAGCATGACAACACAGCAACACATGATGTACCATAGAGACATTCTATTCATCTACCCCCCACATTCTATGCATCTACCCCCTATAGCTTCAGCATGACAACACAGCAACACATGTACCATAGATGCATTCTATTAATCTACCCTCTATAGCTTCAGCATGACAACACAGCAACACATCATGTACCATAGAGACATTCTATTCATCTACCCCCTATAGCTTCAGCATGACAACACAGCAACACATGTACCATAGAGACATTCTATTCATCTACCCCCTATAGCTTCAGCATGACAACACAGTAACACATCATGTACCATAGAGACATTCTGTTCATCTACCCCCTATAGCTTCAGCATGACAACACAGCAACACATGTACCATAGATACATTCTATTAATCTACCCCCTATAGCTTCAGCATGACAACACAGCAACACATCATGTACCATAGAGACATTCTATTCATCTACCCCCACATTCTATTCATCTACCCCCTATAGCTTCAGCATGACAACACAGCAACACATGTACCATAGATACATTCTATTAATCTACCCCTTATAGCTTCAGCATGACAACACAGCAACACATCATGTACCAGAGACATTCTATTCATCTACCCCCTATTGCTTCAGCATGACAACACAGCAACACATGTACCATAGAGACATTCTATTCATCTACCCCCTATAGCTTCAGCATGACAACACAGCATCACATCATGTACCATAGAGACATTCTATTCATCTACCCCCTATAGCTTCAACATGACAACACAGCAACACATGTACCATAGAGACATTCTATTCATCTACCCCCTATAGCTTCAGCATGACAAAACAGCAACACATGTACCATAGAGACATTCTATTCATCTACCCCCTATAGCTTCAGCATGACAACACAGTAACACATCATGTACCATAGAGACATTCTATTCATCTACCCCCTATAGCTTCAGCATGACAACACAGCAACACATGTACCATAGATACATTCTATTAATCTACCCCCTATAGCTTCAGCATGACAACACAGCAACACATCATGTACCATAGAGACATTCTATTCATCTACCCCCCACATTCTATTCATCTACCCCCTATAGCTTCAGCATGACAACACAGCAACACATGTACCATAGATACATTCTATTAATCTACCCCCTATAGCTTCAGCATGACAACACAGCAACACATCATGTACCAGAGACATTCTATTCATCTACTCCCTATTGCTTCAGCATGACAACACAGCAACACATGTACCATAGAGACATTCTATTCATCTACCCCCTATAGCTTCAGCATGACAACACAGCATCACATCATGTACCATAGAGACATTCTATTCATCTACCCCCTATAGCTTCAGCATGACAACACATCATGTACCATAGAGACATTCTATTCATCTACCCCCTATAGCTTCAGCATGACAACACATCATGTACCAGAGACATTCTATTCATCTACTCCCTATTGCTTCAGCATGACAACACAGCAACACATGTACCATAGAGACATTCTATTCATCTACCCCCTATAGCTTCAGCATGACAACACAGCATCACATCATGTACCATAGAGACATTCTATTCATCTACCCCCTATAGCTTCAGCATGACAACACATCATGTACCATAGAGACATTCTATTCATCTACCCCCTATAGCTTCAGCATGACAACACAGCAACACATTATGTACCATAGAGACATTCTATTCATCTACCCCCTATAGCTTCAGCATGACAACACAGCAACACATCATGTACCATAGAGACACTCTATTCATCTACCCCCTATAGCTTCAGCATGACAACACAGCAACACATCATGTACCATAGAGACATTCTATTCATCTACCCCCTATAGCTTCAGCATGACAACACAGCATCACATCATGTACCATAGAGACATTCTATTCATCTACCCCCTATAGCTTCAGCATGACAACACATCATGTACCATAGAGACATTCTATTCATCTACCCCCTATAGCTTCAGCATGACAACACATCATGTACCATAGAGACATTCTATTAATCTACCCCCTATAGCTTCAGCATGACAACACATCATGTACCATAGAGACATTCTATTCATCTACCCCCTATAGCTTCAGCATGACAACACAGCAACACATCATGTACCATAGAGACACTCTATTCATCTACCCCCAATAGCTTCAGCATGAAAACACAGCAACACATTGGTTTAGTATTAAAATATATTTGAGGAGTGATTCAAAATTAAACAGTTGCATAGCAGAAGAAACAAACGAGCTGATGACGACGTGAAAACTATTTGGCAAATGATTTAAGGATGATGTTGGAATTCCATCGTCATGGTTTCAGAAGAATTGACAGTTGTGACAGGGATCACTAGAGAAAGGCAGTACCTGTGCTGTAGACAACCTCCACAAGTCATGGTGGTTCACAGCTCAATGATTTACACAAGTACCATTCAATTATATACATAAGTAATGATCATTTTAGCATTTCTCTTTTCCATATCTTGTCTCATGTTTCACACACAGGTAATGGTCTACAACGACAATAAGAGCCATTTTGAAATAAACGGTTTTAAAAAATGATACAGAAAAACAATTATGTCATAAAACATACCAGCAAACATTCTATACTATCAGCATTGAGCTAAAGTGGTTACTATTTCAGATAAACAGAGCCCTGATTCATCTATCCACATAGTACTATTTCAGATAAACAGAGCCCTGATTCATCTATCCACATAGTACTATTTCAGATAAACAGAGCCCTGATTCATCTATCCACATAGTACTATTTCAGATAAACAGAGCCCTGATTCATCTATCCACATAGTACTATTTCAGATAAACAGAGCCCTGATTCATCTATCCACATAGTACTATTTCAGATAAACAGAGCCCTGATTCATCTATCCACATATGTACTATTTCTGGACCCAAGATGGAAAAATGAAGAGAAATGATTTATTTATTGTATAAAAATGAGAAAATGTTCAACTTCAGCTCTACTGTTTATTGGCACTTAGTGAAGCCAAAACCTAACGTGTGTGAGAGCTCTAACTATGTCCACCAGTTAGTTTCAGTGAGACGTTGATATCAATGGTACAGTATGAATGTGCTTCATCTTTTAGTCCGCTTGTTTTACTACCGTATAGGGGAGAGCTGACCCTGAATAGGGACACAGTCATCATGTGAAGTGGTTCACGGCTGCACCCTAATCCCCTGCATAATGCACTACACTGAGAACCCACATCACAAATATATCAGTGACAAATACAAATCATGACAAAAACAAAGTGATTAACCAGTCATAACTAGCCAATGGCGATGCAGATTACACAGTAAGCAAACAATCGATTAAACACAGGATATGACATCATGGAACACCCTGCTTCTTCGCTCCTAGAAACTTTTTAAAAACACAAATTAACAAACTTAGTTGTGCCCATCCATCCTTTTAAAAAATAATTTCATCTTGGTATGTAAAGCGTCTTTTGCATAAAGCCTGTGCCATAAAAATATATTTACATACAACACCACTCTCCTAACTCGGGTCTACTCTGGAGCACATTAAACATCTGATTCTCTGTGCAAGCTGTAAGTCATCAACACCAGGTTGTATATCATGGGACTGACAGGTATAGTTGCTATGTTGGTCAGTGGTGGTGTACCGTATATCCTCTGTAGGCTGGGTTTACAGTCTGCTAGCTCACACAGGGACTATAATGAAGGCCCTTGCTCATTCAGTCCATAGGATCCATAGAGTCAGAGAGAGAGAGAGAGAGGGAGGGAGACTGATGATTAGGGATCACCATGTCCAACTTTGGCCCAGTAGCTCTGCTCCTTTACAAGTATTTTGGCCAAAACGCAACAGTTTCCCACAGCTTCTTATGTCTCTAGGGGGAAGAGATATGTGTAGCTCTTCATGGTTGATACTGTAATAGTCTGAAGTCTGTCTCAGTCTCCGGTCCCCCTCATCTTGGTCTACAGAGTGGTCCCATAGCCCCTCCCCCTTTCTCTAGGGGTCAGAGGTTAAAGGTCGGTGACTTTGTTCTCGAGGGCGGCAGCTATCTGCTGCAGCCGCAGGGTCAGCTGTTTACTCTGGGCGGCTGGGTCCTCATCTAAAGACTGGATGATCTGGAGGGAGGGAGGGAGGGAGGGAGGGGGGAGGGAGGGAGGGGGGAGGGAGGGAGGGAGGGAGGGAGGGAGGGGGGGAGGGAGGGAGGGGGGGAGGGAGGGAGGGAGGGAGGGAGGGGGGAGGGGGGGGGAGGGAGGGAGGGAGGGAGGGAGGGAGGGAGGGGGAGGAAGGGAGGGAGGGAGGGAGGGAGGGAGGGAGGGAGGGAGGGAGGGAGGGAGGGAGGGAGGGAGGGAGGGAGGGAGGGAGGGAGGGAGGGAGGGAGGGAGGGAGGGAGGGAGGGAGGGAGGGAGGGAGGGAGGGAGGGAGGGAGGGAGGGAGGGAGGGAGGGAGGGAGGGAGGGAGGGAGGGAGGGAGGGAGGGAGGGAGGGAGGGAGGGAAAAATGAGAGAGGACACAAAAGAGACACTAAACAGATTTTCCTGAGACAGCAAATGACATTAATTTGTCTAATTTCCTACAGGATGTAGTCAACCAAGAGGATAGGGCCTTCAAACCACCAAACAAGGAAGTGAGTCCTAAGGTTCTTAACCAAGTGGATAGGGCCTTCAAACCACCAGACAAGGAAGTGAGTCCTAAGGTTCTTAACCAAGTGGATAGGGCCTTCAAACCACCAGACAAGGAAGTGAGTCCTAAGGTTCTTAACCAAGTGGATAGGGCCTTCAAACCACCAGACAAGGAAGTGAGTCCTAAGGTTCTTAACCAAGTGGATAGGGCCTTCAAACCACCAGACAAGGAAGTGGGTCCTAAGGTTCTCAACCAAGAGGATAGGGCCTTCAAACCACCAAACTAGGAAGTGAGTCCTAAGGTTCTTAACCAAGTGGATAGGGCCTTCAAACCACCAGACAAGGAAGTGAGTCCTAAGGTTCTTAACCAAGTGAATAGGGCCTTCAAACCACCAGACAAGGAAGTGAGTCCTAAGGTTCTTAACCAAGTGGATAGGGCCTTCAAACCACCACACAAGGAAGTGAGTCCTAAGGTTTTTACCCCGTCGTAGTATTTGCTGGCATACTGGTAGAGCTGGTGCAAGGCTGCCTGGGTATTCAGCGTGTCTGTGTGTTCCTGGAGAGGACAAAGAAGGAAGGATGAATGTTATTGTTGTATTCTGATGATGCAATAGAAGACTGTCCACACACAAGTACAAACAGATGTGAGGTCACGTGTACGTACCCTGGACACCTCAGCCAGGTGTGTGTTCATGTCCTGGTCACTGACTGGGACCATCTGCTTGATTCCCTTGTAGTAACTGAGGAGAGACAGAATGATAGAGAGATGAGCTGTCTGATTGGCTGCCAGGTCCTACCAACCTATCCCCTGTGTTGTTTCTGATGCACTAGAAAGAAGAGAGTACTTCTGGTGTGTTCTGACTGCAACCTATTCTCTATATCGGCCAAGAGTACTGCAGTATCGGCTCATTTGATGGGCAGTCAATCATGAAAAGGGATGAATATGAGAGAACTCACTCGTCCACCATCTTCTTATAGGTGGAGATCTCCTTTGCATAGAGCAGCTTGTTGCTGGGAGATTCCCGGCTCAGTTTGTGTTCCGTCTTGGTGCAGGCGTCCATGAAGGTCTGAGCGATGACGGACAGCGAGGCGTCCACCACCTCCGTCACGTGCACGTCAAAGATGAAGTGAGGGTTCTTCAGGATGTTCACCCAGAAACGCATGGGCAGGCTGGGGATAGAGAACACACACATTAGCATATACACCAACACACACCGCACCGCGCAGAGCAACCCAGCATGAGAGCAAGGTGCAACAGTCGCAGGCTATCCAAACTAAAAGCCAACTCCTTCCCATCTAATTTAACAAGATCACAGATCCCTTTTCCTTCTGCCTCACAGACAAGCTGAGTCACTCAAACCCAGACATCTGAACTCAACCCAGGAAAGCACAACTAAACAGGTATATGGCTGAATGAAGCCTAATAAAGCAGCCTCAGTCCAAAAATAAATCCTGTTCCAGTGGTGTGATGCTCCTCCTCTGAGAAGGACTAGAAGTGCTGTGTTATTAAAATGCTGACTGGGGGAGCCTGCAGGGGTAATCTGATCTCCATCTCCCCCTGAATCACGCTGACTGGGGGAGCCTGCAGGGGTACTCTGATCTCCATCTGAATCAGCCTTGGTCCAGTGAATTCCTAATGACCCGTCCGTCCGTCCGTCCGTCCGTCCGTGAGAAAGAGTGTGTGAGTGTCTCATCCTCCAGGTCACCTCCGGGTACACCGAGCTACAGCCTCTTTAAGAATTTATATTTGTTGGCTGGATGCTCACTCTTCCGCTCAAGGTCTTACGTTCTCTCCCTCCATCTGTCTCTTTCCTCTCCGTCCCCTCTAGCCAGCTCAGCTTCACACCTGCTCTAACCCCTACAAACCTCTTCTTGACTGGAGAACAGGCCTGGGGAACATTATCCAGGATACTGGGGAGAATTAACAAGCCTTTTAGCTGAATCACATTCACTGAACGCCCTCATTTAATTGGCTTGCTGATGTCCCCTCTTGCTGATATGCAGGAGAGGGGTGGGAGAGAGAGAAAGGGAGAGGGTGGGAGAGAGAGAAAGGGAGAGGGTGGGAGAGAGAGAAAGGGAGAGGGAGGGAGAGAGAAAGAGGGTTAGTAAGTGTGTGAAACAGGAGAGAGACATCTAGGAAGGGACTGAGAATGGAGAGAGGAGAGAAACAGGGGAAGAGTAGGTGAGTGAAAGAAGAGACGATGGATAGTGAGAGAGATGTCTCTGGAGTCTAATGAATTCAGTCGTTCATCTCCTCATCCTGACTAGAGATCTTACTCTGCCACTCATCCCCAGCTGTCAATCCAATACACATCACAAGCACCATCTATATTTAATGGTTCCCATCAACAGGAGTTCACTAATTCACTCTGATAACTTTCAGGGGTTTCAGGCGAGTTAGGACAGTCAGACCCTAGGACTACAACATGGTAAGGAGGAGTCAGACCCTAGGACTACAACACGGTGAGGAGGAGTCAGACCCTAGGACTACAACACGGTAAGGAGGAGTCAGACCCTAGGACTACAACACGGTGAGGAGGAGTCAGACCCTAGGACTACAACACGGTGAGGAGGAGTCAGACCCTAGGACTACAACACGGTGAGGAGGAGTCAGACCCTAGGACTACAACATGGTAAGGAGGAGTCAGACCCTAGGACTACAACACGGTAAGGAGGAGTCAGACCCTAGGACTACAACACGGTAAGGAGGAGTCAGACCCTAGGACTACAACATGGTAAGGAGGAGTCAGACCCTAGGACTACAACATGGTAAGGAGGAGTCAGACCCTAGGACTACAACACGGTAAGGAGGAGTCAGACCCTAGGACTACAACATGGTAAGGAGGAGTCAGACCCTAGGACTACAACACGGTAAGGAGGAGTCAGACCCTAGGACTACAACATGGTAAGGAGGAGTCAGACCCTAGGACTACAACATGGTAAGGAGGAGTCAGACCCTAGGACTACAACACGGTAAGGAGGAGTCAGACCCTAGGACTACAACACGGTAAGGAGGAGTCAGACCCTAGGACTACAACACGGTAAGGAGGAGTCAGACCCTAGGACTACAACACGGTAAGGAGGAGTCAGACCCTAGGACTACAACACGGTAAGGAGGAGTCAGACCCTAGGACTACAACACGGTAAGGAGAAGTCAGACCCTAGGACTACAACATGGTAAGGAGGAGTCAGACCCTAGGACTACAACACGTTAAGGAAGAGTCAGACCCTAGGACTACAACATGGTAAGGAAGAGTCAGACCCTAGGACTACAACATGGTAAGGAGGAGTCAGACCCTAGGACTACAACACGGTAAGGAGGAGTCAGACCCTAGGACTACAACACGGTAAGGAGTCAGACCCTAGGACTACAACACGGTGAGGAGGAGTCAGACCCTAGGACTACAACACGGTGAGGAGGAGTCAGACCCTAGGACTACAACACAGTGATGAGGAGTCAGACCCTAGGACTACAACACGGTGAGGAGGAGTCAGACCCTAGGACTACAACACGGTAAGGAGGAGTCAGACCCTAGGACTACAACACGGTAAGGAGAAGTCAGACCCTAGGACTACAACACGGTAAGGAGAAGTCAGACCCTAGGACTACAACACGGTGAGGAGGAGTCAGACCCTAGGACTACAACACGGTGAGGAGGAGTCAGACCGTAGGACTACAACACGGTGAGGAGGAGTCAGACCCTAGGACTACAACACGGTGAGGAGGAGTCAGACCCTAGGACTACAACACGGTGATGAGGAGTCAGACCCTAGGACTACAACACGGTGAGGAGGAGTCAGACCCTAGGACTACAACACGGCAAGGAGGAGTCAGACCCTAGGACTACAACACGGTAAGGAGAAGTCAGACCCTAGGACTACAACACGGTAAGGAGGAGTCAGACCCTAGGACTACAACACGGTGAGAAGCAGTCAAGTGTAGGAGAAGGTTGGAGGTACTGAACTATTGTGTGTATACAGTGTGCATATCTGTGAGTGTGGTTACGTGCATGCATGTGTGTGTGTTTTTGTGTCAGTGTGTGTGTGTACAGTGTTCATATGCGTGTGTGTTTTTGTGTCAGTTTGTGTGTGTGCAGTGTTCATATGCGTGTGTGTTTTTGTGTCAGTGTGTGTGTGTGTACAGTGTTCATATGTGTGTGTGTTTTTGTGTCAGTGTGTGTGTGTACAGTGTTCATATGCGTGTGTGTTTTTGTGTCAGTGTGTGTGTGTGTGTGTACAGTGTTCATATGCGTGTGTGTTTTTGTGTCAGTGTGTGTGTTTTTGTGTCAGTGTGTGTGTGTGTGTGTGTGTACAGTGTTCATATGCGTGTGTGTTTTTGTGTCAGTGTGTGTGTGTGTGTGTGTGTACAGTGTTCAAATACGTGTGTGTGTGTGTGTGTGTGTGTGTGTGTGTGTGTGTGTGTGTGTGTGTGTGTGTGTGTGTGTGTGTGTGTGTGTGTGTGTGTGTGTGTGTGTGTGTGTGTGTGTGTGTGTGTGTGTACAGTGTGTGTACAGTGTTCATATGCGTGTGTGTGTGTGTGTGTGTGTGTGTGTGTGTGTGTGTGTGTGTGTGTGTGTGTGTGTGTGTGTGTGTGTGTGTGTGTGTGTGTGTGTGTGTGTGTGTGTGTGTGTGTATTTTTGTGTCAGTGTGTGTGTGTGTGTGTGTGTACAGTGTTCAAATGCGTGTGTGTCAGTGTGTGTGTGTATACAGTGTTCATATGCGTGTGTGTTTTTGTGTCAGTGTGTGTGTGTGTGTGTGTGTGTGTGTGTGTGTGTGTGTGTGTGTGTACAGTGTTCAAATGCGTGTGTGTCAGTGTGTGTGTGTATACAGTGTTCATATGCGTGTGTGTTTTTGTGTCAGTGTGTGTGTGTGTGTGTGTACAGTGTTCATATGCGTGTGTGTGTGTGTGTGTGTGTGTGTGTGTGTGTGTGTGTGTGTGTGTGTGTGTGTGTGTGTGTGTGTGTGTGTGTGTGTGTGTGTGTGTGTGTGTGTGTGTGTGTGTGTGTGTGTGTGTGTGTGTGTGTGTGTGTGTGTGTGTGTACCTGTTGGTCTTCCAGATATGGACGGTCTCCTCCTCAACGTTGTGGTGTTTCAGAGCCTGCTCATCCAGGAAGTCAAAGTGTGTGTGTGTGTGTGTGTGTGTGTGTGTGTGTGTGTGTACAGTGTTCAAATGCGTGTGTGTCAGTGTGTGTGTGTATACAGTGTTCATATGCGTGTGTGTTTTTGTGTCAGTGTGTGTGTGTGTGTGTGTACAGTGTTCATATGTGTGTGTGTGTGTGTGTGTGTGTGTGTGTGTGTGTGTGTGTGTGTGTGTGTGTGTGTGTGTGTGTGTGTGTGTGTGTGTGTACCTGTTGGTCTTCCAGATATGGACGGTCTCCTCCTCAACGGTGTCGTGTTTCAGAGCCTGCTCATCCAGGAAGTCAAAGTGTGTGTGTGTGTGTGTGTGTGTGTGTGTGTGTGTGTGTGTGTGTGTGTGTGTGTGTGTGTGTGTGTGTGTGTGTGTGTGTGTGTGTGTGTGTGTGTGTGTGTGTGTGTGTGTGTGTACCTGTTGGTCTTCCAGATATGGACGGTCTCCTCCTCAACGGTGTCGTGTTTCAGAGCCTGCTCATCCAGGAAGTCAAAGAAGTATTTAACAGCAGGAGGAACCACCGCTCCAGAACACAACACACTGCGGAAGAAATCATCCACAAACTGCTGCAGAGTACCCTGCAACACACCGAGGACACACACACATTAGGACACACGCAGTAGGACATATCCAGAGAGACTTCATCTTAAGATAGCTAGGTGGGACAACCACATATCATATTAGGTGTGTTATCAGTAGACAGTATCTGACAGACACGGATAAAAAATCCTCTCACATTAAGTACACCAACATACACTTACACTCACTCTATCAGTGTGTCTCCTGTCCACCCACTCAATCAGTGTGTCTCCTGTCCACCCACTCTATCAGTGTGTCTCCTGTCCACCCACCCAATCAGTGTGTCTCCTGTCCACCCACTCTATCAGTGTGTCTCCTGTCCACCCACTCTATCAGTGTGTCGCCTGTCCACCCACCCAATCAGTGTGTCTCCTGTCCACCCACTCTATCAGTGTGTCTCCTGTCCACCCACCCAATCAGTGTGTCTCCTGTCCACCCACTCTATCAGTGTGTCTCCTGTCCACCCACTCTATCAGTGTGTCTCCTGTCCACCCACTCTATCAGTGTGTCTCCTGTCCACCCACTCTATCAGTGTGTCTCCTGTCCACCCACTCTATCAGTGTGTCTCCTGTCCACCCACTCTATCAGTGTGTCTCCTGTCCACCCACTCTATCAGTGTGTCTCCTGTCCACCCACTCAATCAGTGTGTCTCCTGTCCACCCACCCAATCAGTGTGTCGCCTGTCCACCCACCCAATCAGTGTGTCTCCTGTCCACCCACCCAATCAGTGTGTCTCCTGTCCACCCACCCAATCAGTGTGTCTCCTGTCCACCCACCCAATCAGTGTGTCTCCTGTCCACCCACCCAATCAGTGTGTCTCCTGTCCACCCACCCAATCAGTGTGTCTCCTGTCCACCCACCCAATCAGTGTGTCTCCTGTCCACCCACCCAATCAGTGCGTCGCCTGTCCACCCACCCACCCACCCAATCAGTGCTACATCTTCTACATGTTCGGGTCAAATCAGTAATGTAGGAGTAATTCTGCACTGTGCTAAAGGTGTTATAACCCTATTATAACTGCTATATGTAGTACTATAACTGTTAGTAGTGCTATAACTGCTCTACTTAGTGCTATAACTGCTGTAGGTAATGTAGTTATCAGACTGACTTACCTTGACAGAGAGCAGTCGTGTCAGGTAGATCTCAGCGATGGCTTTAGTCGTGGCCTTGGCCTTCAAACTTCCTCTCTTAGATTTGACCTCATCCAGCTCGTCTGCTGGCCGCACCAGGTGGAACACCTTGTCATCTTCCAACAGGGCGTTTTCTACAGGGACACCAGGGACATGTTCAGTGGGCATCAAACGGAAGACAACAGACTCAAACAGGGTTGGACAACCTCAACTCTTTTTTGTTTCCTCATGCAAACGGTTTGTCCATAATGAACACGACCCAAAGTTGAGAAGTTTTTCCAAGATGCTGATCTCAGGTCAGTAGCGCATTACCCACCCTGATAGTTAAGGTTAGGAGGACACGTAGGCTGATCCTAGATCTGTGCCTAGGGATAAAATACTGAGGATATAATGAAATCGGACTCACTTTCTTCATGGCTATCCTGGTTCTGGTGGAACTGGCGATGGGTGTGAAGCACTCTGGACAGCACCAGCGTGGCATTGTCTCTCACCTGAAACACACAGTACCACATATAGTTAACACAGTACCGTACCACATATAGTTAACACAGTACCGTACCACATATAGTTAACACAGTACCACATATAGTTAACACAGTAGCACATATAGTTAACACAGTACCGTACCACATATAATTAACACAGTATCACATATAGTTAACACAGTACCACATAAAGTTAACACAGTACCACATATAGTTAACACAGTACCACATATAGTTAACACAGTACCACATATAGTTAACACAGTACCACATATAGTTAACACAGTACCACATATAGTTAACACAGTACCACATATAGTTAACACAGTACCACATATAGTTAACACAGTACCACATATAGTTAACACAGTACCACATATAGTTAACACAGTACCACATATAGTTAACACAGTACCACATATAGTTAACACAGTACCACATATAGTTAACACAGTACCACATATAGTTAACACAGTACCACATATAGTTAACACAGTACCGTACCAC
Source organism: Oncorhynchus gorbuscha (assembly GCF_021184085.1). Classification (NCBI taxonomy): domain Eukaryota; kingdom Metazoa; phylum Chordata; class Actinopteri; order Salmoniformes; family Salmonidae; genus Oncorhynchus; species Oncorhynchus gorbuscha. The sequence goes on from NW_025746046.1 coordinate 71,829, forward strand.
ATATAATTAACACAGTATCACATATAGTTAACACAGTACCACATATAGTTAACACAATACCGTACCACATGTAGTTAACATAGTACAGTACCACATATAATTAACACAGTACCACATATAGTTAACACAGTACCACATATAGTTAACACAGTACCACATATAGTTAACACAGTACCACATATAGTTAACACAGTACCACATATAGTTAACACAGTACCGTACCACATGTAGTTAACACAGTACCACATATAGTTAACACAGTACCACATATAGTTAACACAGTACCACATATAGTTAACACAGTACCACATATAGTTAACACAGTACCACATGTAGTTAACACAGTACCGTACCACATATAGTTAACACAGTACCACATATAGTTAACACAGTACCACATATAGTTAACACAGTACCACATATAGTTAACACAGTACCACATATAGTTAACACAGTACCACATATAGTTAACACATTACCACATACAGTTAACACAGTACCACATATAGTTAACACAGTACCACATATAATTAACACATTACCACATATAGTTAACACAGTACCACATATAGTTAACACATTACCACATACAGTTAACACAGTACCACATATAGTTAACACAGTACCACATATAATTAACACATTACCACATACAGTTAACACAGTACCACATATAGTTAACACATTACCACATACAGGTAACACATTACCACATACAGTTAACACAGTACCACATACAGTTAACACAGTACCACATATAGTTAACACAGTACCACATATAGTTAACACAGTACCACATATAGTTAACACATTACCACATACAGTTAACACAGTACCACATATAGTTAACACAGTACCACATATAGTTAACACAGTACCGTACCACATATAAACTCAGCAAAAAAAAATAAACGTCCCATTTCACGACTCTATCTTTCAAAGATAATTCGTAAAAATCCAAATAACTTCACAGATCTTCATTGTAAAGGGTTAATCACTGTTTAGGCCCTTCTCCCCGATTGCTCAGTTTGACCACTGTGTTCTTGGGGACCTTCAATGCTGCATCATTTTTCCCCCTGGTACCCTTCCTCAGATCTGTGCCTCGACACAATCCTGTCTCGGAGCACTAGAGACAATTTCTTAGACCTCAATGGCTTAGTTATTGCTCTGACATGCACTGTCAACAGTGGGACCTTATATAAAAAGGTGTGTGCCTTTCCAAATCATGTCTAATTAATTGAATTTACTACAGGTGGACTCCAATCAAGTTGTAGAAACATCTAAAGGATGATCAATGGAAACAGGAGGCATCGGAGCTCAATTTCGAGACTCATAGCAAAGGTCTGAATACTTATGTAAATAATGTATTAAAAAAAAATATATATATATGTATATATACACACAAATGTGCAAGAATGTTTTTAAAAAACTGTTTACGCTTTGTCATTACAGGGCATTGTGTGTAGATTGCTTGGGGGATTTTTTATTTTTTTTAAATTATTTAAACTATTTTAGAATAAGTCAGGGGGTCTGAATACTTTCTGTATAGTTAACACAGTACAGAAACATATAGTTTGAGTTTCACATAGTTTCATTAAACTGTGAAATAGCAAAACCCAGCATTTCAACGGAATATCTGGCATGCTGAACTCCGAACATCTTTAGCCCAGGAACAATTCAAGGTTAATAAAGCCAGCCAGCCCTGATAGATATTCACATGAACTATACAGTAAGCTGAGAAGATATTCAGAGAGAACACGAATACAAGGCTGAAGTCCTCAGCAAAGCCACTCACGTTGTAATGTGCCAGGGTGTTGAGTCTCTTCCACCTGCCCTCCTTCTGTGATGTCAGGTCCATGTCAGACAGGATCTGCCCTGTAGAACCAGGCCGCCACTCTGTGGACGGGGTGGGAAGTGACCCTTATACATTACAATATTACTGAAAGGTATGGTTGAAGTCAGAAGTTTACATACACCTTAGCCAAATACATTTAAACTCAGTTTTTCACAATTCCTGACATTTAATCCGATTAAAAATTCCTTGTCTTAGGTCAGTTAGGATCACCACTTCATTTAAGAATGTGAAATTTCAGAATAATAGTAGAGAGAATGATTTATTTCAGTTTTAATTTCTTTCATCACATTCCCAGTGGATCAGAAGTTTACATACACTCAATCAGTATTTGGTAGCATTGTCTTCAAATTGTTTCACTTGGGTCAAACGTTTTGGTTAGCCTACCACAAGCTTCCCACAATAAGCTGGGTGAATTTTGGCCCATTCCTCCTGACAGAGCTGGTGTAACTGAGTCAGGTTTGTAGGCCTCCTTGCTCGCACACGCTTCTTCAGTTCTGCCCACAAATTTTCTTTAGGATTGAGGTCAGGGCTTTGTGATGGCCACTCCAATACCTTGACTTTGTTGCCCTTAAGCCATTTTGCCACAACTTTGGAAGTAAGCTTGGGGTCATTATCCATTTGGAAGACCCATTTACGACCAAGCTTTAACTTCCTGACTGATGTCTTGAGATGTTGCTTCAAAATATCCACATAATCTTCTTTCCTCATGATGCCATCTATTTTGTAAAGTGCACCAGTCCCTCCTGCAGCAAAGCACCCCCACAACATGATGCTGCCACCCCCGTGCTTCACGGTTGGGATGGTGTTTTTTGGTTTGCAAGCCTCCCGCTTTTTACTCCAAACATAACGATGAGCATTACGGACAAACAGTTATATTTGTGTTTCATCAGACCAGAGGACATTTCTTCAAAAAGTACGATCTTTGTCCCCATGTGCAGTTGCAAACCGTAGTCTGACTTTTTTTTTAATGGTGGTTTTGGAGAAGTGGCTCCTTTCTTGCTGAGTGGCCTTTCAGGTTATGTCGATATAGGACTCGTTTTACTGTGGATATTGATACTTTTGTACCGGTTTCCTCCAGCATCTTCACAAGGTCCTTTGCTGTTGTTCTGGGATTGATTTGCACTTTTCGCACCAAAGTATGTTAATCTCTAGGAGACAGAACGCATCTCCTCCCTGAGCGGTATGATGGCTGTGTGGTCCCATAGTGTTTATACTTGTGTACTATTGATTGTACAGATGAACGTGGTACCTTCAGGCGTTTGGAAATTGCGGCCAAGGATGAACCAGACTTGTGGAGGTCTACAATTTTTTCTGAGGTGTTGGCTGATTTATTTAGATTTTCCCATGATGTCAAGCAAAGAGGCACTGAGTTTGAAGGTAGGCCTTGAAATACATCCACAGGTACACCTCCAACTGACTCAAATGATGTCAATTAGCCTATCAGAAGCTTCTAATGTCATCACATATTTTTCTGGAAATTCCAAAGCTTTTTAAAGGCACAGTCAACTTAGTGTATGTAAACTTCTGACCCACTGGAATTGTGATATAGTGAATTATAAGTGAAATAATCTGCCTGTAAACAATTGTTGGAAAAATGACTTGTGTCATGTACAAAGTAAATGTACTAACAGACTTGCCAAAACTATAGTTTGTTAACAAGACATTTGTGGAGTAGTTGAAAAACGAGTTTTAATGACTCCAACCTAAGTGGATGTAAACTTCTGACTTCAACTGTATGTAGACTAACGTACATGCAAAAATATGAAACTCATTGTTGTTCCCCCCAACTCTTAGCACAGGATAACAGTGGTAGAACCATGCGTGTTCTCACCAAGAGCAACACTGTCCACCTTGGGTCTCTGTGAGTAGGGCAGGTTGCGGTACACCTGTTCAATGATCTTCTCCTTCACCTGAGAGATGGTGTCACAGTTTAGCACCTTCACTGGCGTCACGTCTGGTCCCTCGCCGTGCACCAGCACCTGCAGGGTCTGGTTGGACACACACAGCTGTCAATCATCTATCATCCAGAATCACACTGACCTCATGATTAGGTCACACCCATTTGTTTTGGTACATGCTAGCAACATGTTGGGTATAGCTGTCTTAAACAGCATTCTGTAGATTCATTTGCCTTGTGTGTATTGATTATCGGACTAAAATACGGTTTATTGCCTAAATGAATGAAAAACAGCATGGGGAGAGAAGACTTGAAACATGATGTCTCTCTATCAGTTTTCCCATAAATCACTGAGATGATTTCTCATCCAGATGATGACACGCTGTTTTCACAGAAGTCAATTATGAGAGTCAATCATATTACAGGGTACGTTACGAAACCCAATCATATTAGAGGGTCCATTATGAGAGCCAATCATATTACAGGGTCCGTTAAACCAACCTTATCAGTGGAGTCTGATGGAAACATTTACCTCTAGCCCATCTCTGCTCCTTATTGAGCTCTCTCTCCGCCCTCTCTCTCAACGCCCTCTCTCTCCGACGTTCGCCCTCTCTCTCAACGCTCTCTGTCTCTCAACGCTCTCTGTCTCTCAACGCTCTCGGTCTCTCAACGCTCTCGGTCTCTCAACGCTCTCGGTCTCTCAACGCTCTCGGTCTCTCAACGCTCTCGGTCTCTCAACGCTCTCGGTCTCTCAACGCTCTCGGTCTCTCAACGCTCTCGGTCTCTCAACGCTCTCGGTCTCTCAACGCTCTCGGTCTCTCAACGCTCTCGGTCTCTCAACGCTCTCGGTCTCTCTCTCCTCACTGAGCTCTGAGACTCTGCTCAAAGTCAATATTCCATGATGTTAGTGGACATCTACAGTCACTATGTGTCCTGGGTCAAGTACGCATCACAATAATACACAGAGTGAGAACATCCATAGTGGAGCAGGTACCAGTGTGAGTAGAGCGCATTAGGACTAGATCACAGGAGCAAGAGGAGATGGTTAGACGTGATAAGACAGCCAGTGTTCTTGTATTGAGGGCTTGTGTCGTAGAATTACAAAATCAGTAGTAGAGTGGTTATAGCTGGAGCATCCAGTTCACTCAAAATGGCTGCTGGTTCACCCAGCATGGAGTGCTGCTTTGAATAGGAATATCTCTTCTATTAATTGTAATTCTTTGAGGGTGCAGTACAGTGTGTAGTAACCAGGAGGCAGTACTCCACGTCGTCCCCTAGGAGCCCCATGTCGTTCAGAGTGTACCTACCAGGAGGCAGTACTCCACGTCGTCCCCTAGGAGCCCCATGTCGTTCAGAGTGTACCTACCAGGAGGCAGTACTCCACGTCGTCCCCTAGGAGCCCCATGTCGTTCAGAGTGTACTCACCAGGAGGCAGTACTCCACGTCGTCCCCTAGGAGCCCCATGTCGTTCAGAGTGTACCTACCAGGAGGCAGTACTCCACGTCGTCCCCTAGGAGCCCCGTGTCGTTCAGAGTGTACCTACCAGGAGGCAGTACTCCACGTCGTCCCCTAGGAGCCCCGTGTCGTTCAGAGTGTACTCACCAGGACGCAGTACTCCACGTCGTCCCCTAGGAGCCCCGTGTCGTTCAGAGTGTACTTGGCCTTCTTCATCTTAGCGTCCACTGGGCCCTTCTCTACCTGGTGCTTGATGGCCTTGAACAACTTGTATAGGGGTTCGCCCGCAGAGTCCTACACACACACAGTGAAGATGCACACACACACACAGTGAAGATGCACACACACACACAGTGAAGATGCACACACACACACAGTGAAGATGCACACACACACACAGTGAAGATGCACACACACACACACACAGTGAGAGGGGAGTGAGCTCATCAGTTCTAATGAGACCATTCTCTCAGTGTAATTACTGAAGATACGGCTCCATGTTCACTGTCACACATGACTGATTGTTTAAAGAGCACTTTAATCCTAAAATCAATAAGAACAAATCAATTGGAACATTTCATCTAAAACATTAGAAGAAATGGAGAGCGAGAGAGAGAGGGGCGAGAGAGAGGGGCGAGAGAGAGGAGCGAGAGAGAGGAGCGAGAGAGAGGAGCCAGAGAGAGGAGCGAGAGAGAGGAGCGAGAGAGAGGAGCGAGAGAGAGGAGCCAGAGAGAGGAGCGAGAGAGAGGAGCGAGAGAGAGGGGCGACAGAGAGGCGAGAGAGAGAGGGGCGAGAGAGAGGAGAGAGAGAGAGGAGCGAGAGAGAGAGGGGCGAGAGAGAGGGGCGAGAGAGAGAGGGGCGAGAGAGAGGGGCGAGAGAGAGGAGCGAGAGAGAGGAGCGAGAGAGAGGAGCCAGAGAGAGGAGCGAGAGAGAGAGAGAGAGAGGAGAGAGAGAGGAGCCAGAGAGAGAGAGAGAGAGAGAGAGGAGCGACAGAGAGGAGCGAGAGAGAGGGGCGACAGAGAGGCGAGAGAGAGAGGGGCGAGAGAGAGGCGAGAGAGAGAGGAGCGAGAGAGAGAGCGAGAGAGAGAGGAGCGAGAGAGAGAGGAGCGAGAGAGAGAGGAGCGAGAGAGAGAGGAGCGAGAGAGAGAGGAGCGAGAGAGAGAGGAGCGAGAGAGAGAGGAGAGAGAGAGGAGCGAGAGAGAGAGGAGCGAGAGAGAGGAGCGAGAGAGAGAGGGGCGAGAGAGAGAGGGGCGAGAGAGAGAGGGGCGAGAGAGAGAGCGGCGAGAGAGGGGGTTTAAAAGAGCAGGTTTGAATGAACAAGGTGAGTCTCACCCTGAGGAACTGATACAGACAGATGGACATCCAGTTACACAGCATCCTCTCCACCACCGTCTCTGACCTGTACACACAGTCAACATGTTAACTACTGTCTGACCTGTACACACAGTCAACATGTTAACTACTGTCTGACCTGTACACACAGTCAACATGTTAACTACTGTCTGACCTGTACACACAGTCAACATGTTAACTACTGTCTGACCTGTACACACAGTCAACATGTTAACTACTGTCTGACCTGTACACACAGTCAACATGTTAACTACTGTCTGACCTGTACACACAGTCAACATGTTAACTACTGTCTCTGACCTGTACACACAGTCAACATGTTAACTACTGTCTGACCTGTACACACAGTCAACATGTTAACTACTGTCTGACCTGTACACACAGTCAACATGTTAACTACTGTCTCTGACCTGTACACACAGTCAACATGTTAACTACTGTCACCACCTGGGTTTACTAGGCACCATACCAAAACACTAAGCAACAGAGAGATACTATCGAACCTTGTCCAATAACAAATGCCTGTTTTCATGAAGACAAGCCTGATTGGAAGGCAGGGTGTGTCTCACCTGCGCAGCATGAGTTTGGGGTTCTTGCTGTGCACATATTCCTCCATCAGTTCCAGCAGCAGGCTTCTCATGATGTCTGTGTAGTACTCTAGTTTACCATGCAGAGCCACGGTCAGTAACGAGGCAAAGTAGACCCTGGACCTGGCATTAAAGTCTGGACGGCCCTCCAAGGTCTTGATGAACTGAACACACAGAGACCGCAACAGAGAGATGGGGTTAGCAACTCAGTATAACGCTATAGAACATCTGTAGGTATAGAACGACCGCAATACTCAAACTATCTTGGCACAGGTACTTTAGACAGGCAGGCAGACAGACTAACAGACAGGCAGACAGAGCCAGACCGACAGGGAGAGAAACAGTCAGTCATCTCAGCTAGCTGAGTAAACCTACATTGATGAGGAAGGTCTTAGAGTTGAGCAGGTTCGAGAACTGGTTGAGGGCCTGAGCTACGATGACCTTCCGTCCCTCGGGGATGTCCAGCTTGCCAGTGATCATGACGTCGTTGTCCCCGTCTTTAGAGGGCAGGAAGAAGACCCGGTCTGTGTAGGTCTTATAGTCCAGGAAGGGGATCCTGGCCTCACTCAGGTCATTGGTCTGGTCCTCCATCTCAATCATCAGGTCTGGAGGAAGATACAGAACACAACAAGACTAGCTCCTAGGAGAACCCAAACGCAACAAGACTAGCTCCTAGTAGAACCCAAACGCAACAAGACTAGCTCCTAGGAGAACCCAAACGCAACAAGACTAGCTCCTAGTAGAACCCAAACGCAACAAGACTAGCTCCTAGTAGAACCCAAACGCAACAACAAGACTAGCTCCTAGTAGAACCCAAACGCAACAACAAGACTAGCTCCTAGTAGAACCCAAACGCAACAAGACTAGCTCCTAGTAGAACCCAAACGCAACAACAAGACTAGCTCCTAGTAGAACCCAAACGCAACAACAAGACTAGCTCCTAGTAGAACCCAAACGCAACAACAAGACTAGCTCCTAGTAGAACCCAAACGCAACAACAAGACTAGCTCCTAGGAGAACCCAAACGCAACAACAAGACCAGCTCCTAGGAGAACCCTAACTGAACTCTAACTGACCTAAAACAGATAATTTTTGTGTGTGTGGTGTGTGATAGTGTGTGTGTAATGTTATAGCAGTGTGTGTGGTGTGTAATGTTATAGCAGTGTGTGTGGTGTGTGATAGTGTGTGTAATGTTATAGCAGTGTGGGTGGTGTGTGATAGTGTGTGTGTAATGTTATAGCAGTGTGTGTGGTGTGTGATAGTGTGTGTGTAATGTTATAGCAGTGTGTGTGGTGTGTAATGTTATAGCAGTGTGTGTGGTGTGTGATAGTGTGTGTGTAATGTTATAGCAGTGTGTATGGTGTGTGATAGTGTGTGTGTAATGTTATAGCAGTGTGTGTGGTGTGTGATAGTGTGTGTGTAATGTTATAGCAGTGTGTATGGTGTGTGATAGTGTGTGTGTAATGTTATAGCAGTGTGTGTGGTGTGTGATAGTGTGTGTGTAATGTTATAGCAGTCTGTATGGTGTGTAATGTTATAGCAGTCTGTATGGTGTGTAATGTTATAGCAGTCTGTATGGTGTGTAATGTTATAGCAGTCTGTATGGTGTGTGATAGTGTGTGTGTAATACTATAGCAGTCTGTATGGTGTGTAATGTTATAGCAGTGTGTGTGTAATGTTATAGCAGTGTGTATGGTGTGTGATAGTGTGTGTGTAATGTTATAGCAGTCTGTATGGTGTGTAATGTTATAGCAGTGTGTGTGGTGTGTGATAGTGTGTGTGTGTAATGTTATAGCAGTCTGTATGGTGTGTGATACTATAGCAGTGTGTGTGGTGTGTAATGTTATAGCAGTGTGTGTGGTGTGTAATGTTATAGCAGTCTGTATGGTGTGTAATGTTATAGCAGTCTGTATGGTGTGTAATAGTGTGTGTGTAATGTTATAGCAGTGTGTGTGGTGTGTAATGTTATAGCAGTCTGTATGGTGTGTAATAGTGTGTGTGTAATGTTATAGCAGTGTGTGTGGTGTGTGATAGTGTGTATATGTAATGTTATAGCAGTGTGTATGGTGTGTAATGTTATAGCAGTGTGTATGGTGTGTGATAGTGTGTGTGTAATGTTATAGCAGTGTGTGTGGTGTGTAATGTTATAGCAGTCTGTATGGTGTGTAATGTTATAGCAGTCTGTATGGTGTGTAATAGTGTGTGTGTAATACTATAGCAGTGTGTGTGGTGTGTGATAGTGTGTGTGTAATGTTATAGCAGTCTGTATAGCGTGTAATGTTATAGCAGTCTGTATAGTGTGTAATAGTGTGTGTGGTGTGTGATAGTGTGTGTAATGTTATAGCAGTCTGTATGGTGCTTAATGTTATAGCAGTGTGTGTGGTGTGTGATAGTGTGTGTGTAATGTTATAGCAGTGTGTATGGTGTGCAATGTTATAGCAGTCTGTATGGTGTGTAATGTTATAGCAGTGTGTATGGTGTGTGATAGTGTGTGTGTAATGTTATAGCAGTCTGTATGGTGTGTGTAATGTTATAGCAGTCTGTATGGTGTGTAATGTTATAGCAGTCTGTATGGTGTGTAATGTTATAGCAGTCTGTATGGTGTGTAATGTTATAGCAGTCTGTATGGTGTGTAATGTTATAGCAGTGTGTGTGGTGTGTGATAGTGTGTGTGTAATGTTATAGCAGTATGTATGGTGTGTAATGTTATAGCAGTCTGTATGGTGTGTAATGTTATAGCAGTCTGTATGGTGTGTAATGTTATAGCAGTCTGTATGGTGTGTAATGTTATAGCAGTGTGTGTGGTGTGTGATAGTGTGTGTGTAATGTTATAGCAGTGTGTATGGTGTGTGATAGTGTGTGTGTAATGTTATAGCAGTCTGTATGGTGTGTAATGTTATAGCAGTGTGTGTGGTGTGTGATAGTGTGTGTGTAATGTTATAGCAGTGTGTATGGTGTGTAATGTTATAGTAGTGTGTATGGTGTGTAATGTTATAGCAGTGTGTATGGTGTGTAATGTTATAGCAGTGTGTATGGTGTGTGATTGTGTGATAGTGTGAACATACCTGTGAATTCCTTCTTGCATCGGTCTCTCACGCTCTCCTCCAGATGATCCAACTGGTGTTTGACTTTCTCATACTCTCTCTCTGCCTGCTGGCTCTTCCTCCTGTCACATAGGAACAGTCCATTAGACATTAACACATAGGAACAGTCCATTAGACTACTAACACATAGGAACAGTCCATTAGACTACTAACACATAGGAACAGTCCATTAGACTACTAACACATAGGAACAGTCCATTAGACTACAGACATTAACACATAGGAACAGTCCATTAGACTACAGACATTAACACATAGGAACAGTCCATTAGACTACTAACACATAGGAACAGTCCATTAGACTACTAACACATAGGAACAGTCCATTAGACTACTAACACATAGGAACAGTCCATTAGACTACTAACACATAGGAACAGTCCATTAGACTACTAACACATAGGAACAGTCCATTAGACAT
>NW_025746046.1:87500-188079 GCF_021184085.1 Oncorhynchus gorbuscha
TTCTCTCCAATTTCGTGGTATTCAATTGGAAGTTACAGTCTTGTCTCATCGCTGCAACTCCCGTACGGACTCGGGAGAGGCGAAGGTCGAGAGCTGTGTGTCCTCCGAAACACAGGAGACATCACTTAACTTGACCACTTAACCTGGAAGCCAGCCGCACCAATGTGTCGGAGGAAACACCGTACACATGGCGACCGTGTCAGCGTGCACTGCGCCCGACCCGCCACAGGAGTCGCTAGTGCGCGATAAGACAAGGACATCCCTGCCGGCCCAAACCTTCCCCTAACCTGGACGACGCTGGGCCAATTGTGCGCCGCCCCATTGGTCTCCCAAGCGCAGCCAGCTGCGACAGGGCCTGGACTCGAACCCAGAATCTCTAGAGGCACAGCTAAGACCACCGTGCAACTCGGGAGGCTGAAGCAGAATAACATTTAAGCCACAATGGCCGACAGGAAAACGATAAGAGAGCATTACCAGAAATAACAAACAAAAAAAATGCCTAAACAGTAACCATGACAACACAACCCCATAAGAGTAGTGTTACTGTTCTTTACCGTAACGATGATGATGGAGGTTTCAGTGATGATGTTCTTGGTCAGTTCATTGAAGAATGGGTCGGGGTGGTACTCAAAAGAATTCAGTTCCTCTATCACGTTGTCTAGCTGGAGGAAGGCCCTAAAGGACTGGGTCTCAGAGGACCTGTTCACCACTGGACTGTCAAACAGCAGCACAGTGTCGTTCTTATGTACGGCATACTGGATGAACTGGAGAGGAGGGCAGAGAGAGAGAGATATTTCATTCCTGGCAGGACACTGTGTCTGTGTTTAGTCTCACAGAAAAGTCTGTAGTCACTGACAAAAACATACAACTCACTGAGTCACTGTTGACATGCTAGCTACCTGCCACGGATAATACCACAGCTAGAGTACTGTACACTAGGACATGCTAGCTACCTGCCACGGATAATACCACAGCTAGAGTACTGTACACTAGGACATGCTAGCTACCTGCCACGGATAATACCACAGCTAGAGTACTGTACACTAGGACATGCTAGCTACCTGCCATGGATAATACCACAGCTAGAGTACTGTACACTAGGACATGCTAGCTACCTGCCACGGATAATACCACAGCTAGAGTACTGTACACTAGGACATGCTAGCTACCTGCCACGGATAATACCACAGCTAGAGTACTGTACACTAGGACATGCTAGCTACCTGCCATGGATAATACCACAGCTAGAGTACTGTACACTAGGACATGCTAGCTACCTGCCATGGATAATACCACAGCTAGAGTACTGTACACTAGGACATGCTAGCTACCTGCCATGGATAATACCACAGCTAGAGTACTGTACACTAGGACATGCTAGCTACCTGCCATGGATAATACCACAGCTAGAGTACTGTACACTAGGACATGCTAGCTACCTGCCATGGATAATACCACAGCTAGAGTACTGTACACTAGGACATGCTAGCTACCTGCCATGGATAATACCACAGCTAGAGTACTGTACACTAGGACATGCTAGCTACCTGCCATGGATAATACCACAGCTAGAGTACTGTACACTAGGACATGCTAGCTACCTGCCACGGATAATACCACAGCTAGAGTACTGTACACTAGGACATGCTAGCTACCTGCCATGGATAATACCACAGCTAGAGTACTGTACACTAGGACATGCTAGCTACCTGCCACGGATAATACCACAGCTAGAGTACTGTACACTAGGACATGCTAGCTACCTGCCATGGATAATACCACAGCTAGAGTACTGTACACTAGGACATGCTAGCTACCTGCCATGGATAATACCACAGCTAGAGTACTGTACACTAGAGGGATTAGAATACACAAGAACTTGTGGAATGGTATACTAACCTCAATGGGAGGGGACTCTAGAATGATAACATTAGGTGTATTGTAATAGTAGTGAGTAGTGTGTACTGACCTCAACAGGAGGGGACTGAGAGAAGTCATCAGCAGAGGGCAGCACCTTCATGGTGGCTCTCTGGATGAGGTCAAAACCACTGCCCACACACACGATCCTCCTGCCTCCACTGAAACACCAGACAACACACACGTCAGCTCTCAATACAACACACACGATCCTCCTGCCTCCACTGAAACACCAGACAACACACACGTCAGCTCTCAATACAACACACACGATCCTCCTGCCTCCACTGAAACACCAGACAACACACACGTCAGCTCTCAATACAACACACACGATCCTCCTGCCTCCACTGAAACACCAGACAACACACACGTCAGCTCTCAATACAACACACACGATCCTCCTGCCTCCACTGAAACACCAGACAACACACACGTCAGCTCTCAATACAACACACACGATCCTCCTGCCTCCACTGAAACACCAGACAACACACACGTCAGCTCTCAATACAACACACACGATCCTCCTGCCTCCACTGAAACACCAGACAACACACACGTCAGCTCTCAATACAACACACACGATCCTCCTGCCTCCACTGAAACACCAGACAACACACACGTCAGCTCTCAATACAACACACACGATCCTCCTGCCTCCACTGAAACACCAGACAACACACACGTCAGCTCTCAATACAACACACGATCCTCCTGCCTCCACTGAAACACCAGACAACACACACGTCAGCTCTCAATACAACACACACGATCCTCCTGCCTCCACTGAAACACCAGACAACACACACGTCAGCTCTCAATACAACACACACGATCCTACAGCAACTCTCTGTTGGCTGAGCTCCCTGCTTGTGCCATCAAACCTGTGCAACTCAGCAGAACGCTGCAGCTCCCTGATGTTCAACCTTCCTAACTTCTCCCATGTCAGCCCCCTGATGTTCAACCTTCCTAACTTCTCCCATGTCAGCCCCCTGATGTTCAACCTTCCTAACTTCTCCCATGTCAGCCCCCTGATGTTCAACCTTCCTAACTTCTCCCATGTCAGCCCGCTCCTCCACACACTGCACTGGCTTCCAGTCAAAGCTGAATCCACCACAAGACCCTGGTACTTACCTACGGAGCAGCAAGAGGACCTGACCCTCCCTACCTTCAGGCTGTGTTCAAACCCTACATCCTAACCAGAGTACTCTGTTCTGCCACCTCTGGTCTCTTGGCTCTCCTACCCCTACGGGAGGGCAGCTCCAGCTCAGCCCAGTCCAACCTCTTCTCTGTCCTGGCACCCCAATGGTGGAACCAGCTTCCCCCTGAAGCTAGGACAGCAGAGTCCCTGTCCGTCTTCTGAAAACATATTTTGTGAACCAACACTCGCCCTTGACTCTTTTCTCTCTTACTAGCTGGGACTTTGAAGATATAGACAGATGAAACATGTCCTTCCAGTACTATGACTGATTCATTTTTATTTAACCAGGCAAGTCAGTTAAGAACAAATTCTCATTTTCAATGACGACCTAGGAACAGTGGGTTAACTGCCATGTTCAGGGGCAGAATGACAGATTTGTACCTTGTCAGCTCGCGGATACAATCTTGCAACCTCCCGGTTACCTGTCCAACGCTCTAACCACTAGGCTACCTGCCGCCCCATGGGGTTGTCCCACCTAGCCATCTCAAGATGACGGCACTAATTATGCGGCTCTGGATAAGAACGTCTGCTAAATGACTAACATGTAATCCTCCTGCCTCCACTGAAACAATAGACGACGACACCATATATCAGGGTCATGTTAGGAAGCACAACACAGGAGAAACCTCTTGAAACGTTTTGAATGTGTCCAATAAGAAACGGCCATTTAATTATCCGCTTAAAAGTGTTTTGCATTCAACTCAAGCTTGGCTTAAAGAGGCGCTTTGACTTCCACCCTCTCTGGGGACTCCACTCACCATACGAAGCTGGTCTTGGGGCTGTAGTCCGTGAGTTTGGGGTTCTCGGAGTACTGGAAGTTGAAGGTGACGGGGACATCCTTGGTGGTGCTCTTCCCATACTTCACCGAGACTCTCAGGGACTCCAATGGAACCTTTTGTCCCTTGTATACACCTGTCTTACAGGTGATCTCACTGCCAAACGACAACCTGAGGGAGAAACGGGGACAGAGAGCATCATGGGAAAGGTCAAACAGGGGTCGTAGTGTTGAGGGGAGAGAAGGTCATCTCAAAGGAACAAGTCAAACACATTTACTGTATGGCTAATATATTTCAGAGATCGGCCTTGAGAGAAGAAGAGAATAGGACATGACTCAGGCAACCTGTCCAGACAGCAACCTGCAGGGGTTGGAAGACAAGTATGATCATCCTTACACTTCACAGGGCGTTCCCCCCACTGTGACAATGACATCATTCTTGTTTGCCGTATCCAGATGTTTCCCAGAGATGGTGATGACTGTTCCCCCGGCCACAGGGCCCTTCAGGGGGGAAACTTTCTCAGGGATGGGGTCCTGGAGGGGATAAGAGATGAGACATCAGTGATAAGGTAACATACTTAGGTCCTGGATGTTTTCTTGACTGCATGACCTGACAAGGAAAAACTCCTCTCCTGACCTTCTAACATTCTATATGGTTATTTAGCAGATGTTTTCATCCAAAGTCTTTTACAGTTAACAACCCAGAGCCCACTGTCCAACAACCCAGAGCCCACTGTCCAACAACCCAGAGCCCACTGTCCAACAACCCAGAGCCCACTGTCCAACAACCCAGAGCCCACTGTCCAACAACCCAGAGCCCACTGTCCAACAACCCAGAGCCCACTGTCCAACAACCCAGAGCCCACTGTCCAACAACCCAGAGCCCACTGTCCAACAACCCAGAGCCCACTGTCCAACAACCCAGAGCCCACTGTCCAACAACCCAGAGCCCACTGTCCAACAACCCAGAGCCCACTGTCCAACAACCCAGAGCCCACTGTCCAACAACCCAGAGCCCACTGTCCAACAACCCAGAGCCCACTGTCCAACAACCCAGAGCCCACTGTCCAACAACCCAGAGCCCACTGTCCAACAACCCAGAGCTCACTGTCCAACAACCCAGAGCCCACTGTCTAACAACCCAGAGCCCACTGGGACCACCAGTTAGACCTCATGTCACGTCCCATTCCCCTTCACTGGTTTATCACCACAGCACAGCTACTGAACACCACAACACAGCTACCTAACACCACAACACAGCTACCTAACACCACTTTATCACCACAGCACAGCTACTGAACACCACAACACAGCTACTGAACACCACTTTATCACCACAACACAGCTACTGAACACCACTTAGTACTTTATCACCACAACACAGCTACTGAACACCACAACACAGCTACTGAACACCACAACACAGCTACTGAACACCACTTTATCACCACAACACAGCTACTGAACACCACTCAGTACTTTATCACCACAACACAGCTACTGAACACCACATCACAGCTACTGAACACCACATCACAGCTACTGAACACCACTTAGTACTTTATCACCACAACACAGCTACTGAACACCACTTAGTACTTTGTCACCACAACACAGCTACTGAACACCACTTTATCACCACAACGCAGCTACTGAACTCCACTTTATCACCACAACACAGCTACTGAACACCACTTTATCACCACAACACAGCTACTGAACAACAGTTAGTAATTTATCACCACAACACAGCTACTGAACACCACAACACAGCTACTGAACACCACTTAGTATTTTATCACCACAACACAGCTACTGAACATCACTTAGTACTGTATTTTCTCATCAAACAGTACTAAGTGTTGCGAGTAGACAGCCAGATCTGGAGCAGACCAACTTAAAACGACGAAGAGACAGACAGAGAGCGAGAGAGCAAACGAGAGCCAGAGAGCAAACGAGAGCCAGAGAGCAAACGAGAGCCAGAGAGCAAACGAGAGCCAGAGAGCAAACGAGAGCCAGAGAGCAAACGAGAGCCAGAGAGAGAACGAGAGCCAGAGAGCAAACGAGAGCCAGAGAGAGAACGAGAGCCAGAGAGCAAACGAGAGCCAGAGAGCAAACGAGAGCCAGAGAGCAAACGAGAGCCAGAGAGCAAACGAGAGCCAGAGAGCAAACGAGAGCCAGAGAGCAAACGAGAGCCAGAGAGCAAACGAGAGCCAGAGAGCAAACGAGAGCCAGAGAGCAAACGAGAGCCAGAGAGCGAACGAGAGCCAGAGAGAGAACGAGAGCGAGAGAGCAAACGAGAGCCAGAGAGAGAACGAGAGCCAGAGAGAGAACGAGAGCCAGAGAGAGAACGAGAGCCAGAGAGAGAACGAGAGCCAGAGAGAGAACGAGAGCCAGAGAGAGAACGAGAGCCAGAGAGAGAACGAGAGCCAGAGAGAGAACGAGAGCCAGAGAGAGAACGAGAGCCAGAGAGAGAACGAGAGCCAGAGAGAGAACGAGAGCCAGAGAGAGAACGAGAGCCAGAGAGAGAACGAGAGCCAGAGAGCAAACGAGAGCCAGAGAGAGAACGAGAGCGAGAGAGCAAACGAGAGCCAGAGAGAGAACGAGAGCGAGAGAGCAAACGAGAGCCAGAGAGAGAACGAGAGCGAGAGAGCAAACGAGAGCGAGAGAGCAAACGAGAGCCAGAGAGCAAACGAGAGCCAGAGAGCAAACGAGAGCCAGAGAGAGAACGAGAGCCAGAGAGAGAACGAGAGCCAGAGAGCGAACGAGAGCCAGAGAGAGAACGAGAGCCAGAGAGAGAACTAGAGCCAGAGAGAGAACGAGAGCGAGAGAGCAAACGAGAGCGAGAGAGCAAACGAGAGCCAGAGAGCAAACGAGAGCCAGAGAGCGAACGAGAGCCAGAGAGAGAACGAGAGCCAGAGAGAGAACGAGAGCCAGAGAGAGAACGAGAGCCAGAGAGCAAATGAGAGCCAGAGAGAGAACGAGAGCCAGAGAGAGAACGAGAGCCAGAGAGAGAACGAGAGCCAGAGAGAGAACGAGAGCCAGAGAGAGAACGAGAGCCAGAGAGAGAACGAGAGCCAGAGAGAGAACGAGAGCCAGAGAGCAAACGAGAGCCAGAGAGAGAACGAGAGCGAGAGAGAGAACGAGAGCCAGAGAGCAAACGAGAGCCAGAGAGAGAACGAGAGCGAGAGAGCAAACGAGAGCCAGAGAGCAAACGAGAGCCAGAGAGCAAACGAGAGCCAGAGAGCAAACGAGAGCCAGAGAGCAAACGAGAGCCAGAGAGCAAACGAGAGCCAGAGAGCAAACGAGAGCCAGAGAGCAAACGAGAGCCAGAGAGCGAGAGCCAGAGAGCAAACGAGAGCCAGAGAGCAAACGAGAGCCAGAGAGCAAACGAGAGCCAGAGAGCAAACGAGAGCCAGAGAGCAAACGAGAGCCAGAGAGCAAACGAGAGCCAGAGAGCAAACGAGAGCCAGAGAGCAAACGAGAGCCAGAGAGCAAACGAGAGCCAGAGAGCAAACGAGAGCCAGAGAGCAAACGAGAGCCAGAGAGCAAACGAGAGCGAGAGAGCAAACGAGAGCCAGAGAGCGAACGACAGCGAGAGAGAGCAAAATAATGTTATGTTCCCTAGAAAATCTGAAGCTTTGATCAAATCTATAAGAATGATAAGTAGCTCAGTACATTCTCATGGGGACATTGTTATTTTGGCAGAAACAAACAAACAAGAAAATACGAACCCCAAAATAAATTAGTGTAAATATTTACCATGAAGTAAAATAGGCTCCCATTATAGATGTGGTTTTTTTAGTCAATCATTATACTCGTTAAATTCCCCCGTTAAATTCTGTTTCCTTTCAACAGATGCTATTCTGAATTCTAAGAGCATCTCCTAAGAACTAAGTACATTGATGAACGTGGAGATGTAAAACCAGCAGAGAGAGACTAACATAGTGGCTGTATGAGCACTGAGCAGAGCTTTAACCACACTAAGAGCCATGTACAGTATGAAACATCAGATCACTCCTGCACAGTGTGACTCTTACAACAGTTAGGAGTCATGTTGGGGTAAAGACTGGCCCTGTAGCCGTATGAAACGTACCCTGTAGGTGAAGAGGACCTCTGAACGTCCTCTCCTGCCCCCCTCCACCTCCACCTCCACTACCCCCTGGTAGATGGGACCTGGGTGGTCCACTGAAGACCGGACCGGACCGATCTCACACACAACACTGGAGAAGACACAGAACAGCTGGAGTAAGACAAAGGCCCGGTTTCTCCACCACACACACAAGCAGACATACTGTACATGATGTCTTTAATGAAATATGTTATTCGCTGGACATAAAAGTCCATTACAGGCAGGGCCGGTCCTTGCCGTTCTGTCGAGACCAAAAAATGCTACCCCCCCCCTTCACAAACCGAGAATAGTCCCAGTAAGCAAAATGATGTTGAAAAGACATCTAAAATATGTATTTTCTAGACGTTTAAATCGGGTTCATTTTCAGTTGTGAATTCAAGTTGAAAAGACGTACAGTAGCAGTCAATAGTTTGGACACCTACTGTACTCATTCAAGGGTTTTTCTTTATTTATTATTTTCTACATTGTAGAATTATAGTGAAGACATCACAACTATGAAATAACATATGGAATCATGTAGTAACCAAAACATGTGTTAATCAAAATACATGTTATATTTGAGATTGTTAAAAAGTCGCCACCCTTTGCCTTGACGACAGCTTTGCACAATCTTGTCAACTTGTCAAAAATGGACGGAAACAAACTTGAAACCACTGATCTTGACAACGGGATGAAACCCCTGGACAACAGCTGTGATTATTCATTTACCCCCACTATCACTATACCTGGTGGAGACAGAGTATCTGTCCCCCTGGTGAACACAGTCCACTCCAGCCACCGTCACCTTCTTAATGTCCTCCTTCTTTATGCCCAGGTTAGACCCTTTAATGGTCACCACTATCCCACCGTTCAGAGGCCCAAAACGAGGGATGATCTGTGGGGAAGAGAGAGAGAGAGGATGATTTAGATGAGTGTGGTAGATTAATATAGAATATAATGGTCAGTGGCATCAGTGTGTATATAGTAGAACAGTCGTTACAGTAGTAGTTCAGTGTGTATATAGTAGAACAGTCGTTACAGTAGTAGTTCAGGGTGTATATAGTAGTGAACAGTCGTTACAGTAGTAGTTCAGTGTGTATATAGTAGTGAACAGTCGTTACAGTAGTAGTTCAGGGTGTATATAGTAGTGAACAGTCGTTACAGTAGTAGTTCAGGGTGTATATAGTAGTGAACAGTCGTTACAGTAGTAGTTCAGGGTGTATATAGTAGTGAACAGTCGTTACAGTAGTAGTTCAGTGTGTATATAGTAGTGAACAGTCGTTACAGTAGTAGTTCAGTGTGTATATAGTAGTGAACAGTCGTTACAGTAGTAGTTCAGGGTGTATATAGTAGTGAACAGTCGTTACAGTAGTAGTTCAGTGTGTATATAGTAGAACAGTCGTTACAGTAGTACATTACATTTACATTACATTTAAGTCATTTAGCAGACGCTCTTATCCAGAGCGACTTACAAATTGGTGCATTCACCTTATGACATCCAGTGGAACAGTCACTTTACAATAGTGCATCTAAATCTTAAAGGGGGGTGAGAGGGATTACTTATCCTATCCTAGGTATTCCTTAAAGAGGTGGGGTTTCAGGTGTCTCCGGAAGGTGGTGATTGACTCCGCTGTCCTGGCGTCGTGAGTTCAGTGTGTATATAGTAGTGAACAGTCGTTACAGTAGTAGTTCAGTGTGTATATAGTAGAACTGTCGTTACAGTAGTAGTTCAGTGTGTATATAGTAGAACAGTCGTTACAGTAGTAGTTCAGTGTGTATATAGTAGAACAGTCGTTACAGTAGTAGTTCAGGGTGTATATAGTAGAACAGTCGTTACAGTAGTAGTTCAGTGTGTATATAGTAGTGAACAGTCGTTACAGTAGTAGTTCAGTGTGTATATAGTAGAACAGTCGTTACAGTAGTAGTTCAGGGTGTATATAGTAGTGAACAGTCGTTACAGTAGTAGTTCAGTGTGTATATAGTAGAACAGTCGTTACAGTAGTAGTTCAGTGTGTATATAGTAGTGAACAGTCGTTACAGTAGTAGATCAGTGTGTATATAATAGAACAGTCGTTACAGTAGTAGTTCAGTATGTATATAGTAGAACAGTCGTTACAGTAGTAGTTCAGTGTATATACAGTAGAACAGTCGTTACAGTAGTAGTTCAGGGTGTATATAGTAGTGAACAGTCGTTACAGTAGTAGTTCAATGTGTATATAGTAGTGAACAGTCGTTACAGTAGTAGTTCAGTGTAGGGGTCGACCGATTAATCGGCATGGCCGATTTCAAGTTATACAATCGGTAATCGGCATTTTGAACACCGATCATGGCCGATTACATTGCACTCCACGAGGAGACTGCGTGGCAGACTGACCACCTGTTATGCGAGTGCAGCAAGGAGCCAAAGTAAGTTGCTAGCTAGCATTAAAATTATTTTATAAAAAAACATAAATCTTAACATAATCACTAGTTAACTACACATGGTTGATGATATTACTAGTTTATCTAGCTTGTCCTGCATTGCATATAATCTTTGCGGTGCCTGTTAATTTATTATCAAATCATAGCCTACTTCGCCAAACGGGTGATTTAACAAGCGTATTCGCGAAAAAGCACTGTCGTTGCACCAACGTATCTAACAATGAACATCAATGCCTTTCTTAAAATCAATACAGAAGTACATTTTTTAAACATGCATATTTAGTTAATATTGCCTGCTTACATGAATTTATTTTTACTAGGGAAATTGTGTCACTTCTCTTACGTTCTGTGCAAGCAGAGTCAGGGTATATGCAGCAGTTTGGGCCGCCTGGCTCGTTGTGAACTGTGTCGAGACCATTTCTTCCTAACAAAGACCGTAATTATTTGCCAGAATTTTACATAATTATGATTTAACATTGAAGGTGGTGCAATGAAACTGCAATATTTAGACAAAGGGCAGTGCATTTGATAAAATACAGAACGGTTTCGTATTTCATTGAAAAAATAAACGTTTTGTTTTTGAAATGATTGTTTCCGGATTTGACCATATTAATGCCATAAGGCTCGTATTTCTGTGTGTTATTATGTTAAGTCTATGATTTGATATTGGATAGAGCAGTCTGACTGAGTGGTGGTAGGCAGCAGCAGGCTTGTAGGCATTCATTCAAACAGCCCTTTCCTGTGGTTGCCAGCAGCTCTTCACAATGCTTCAAGCATTGCTCTGTTTATGACTTCAAGCCTATCAACTCTCGAGATTAGGCTGGCAATACTAAAGTGCCTATAAGAACATGCAATAGTCAAAGGTATATGAAATACAAATGGTAAAGAGAGAAATAGTCCTATAATTCCTATAATAACTACAACCTCAAACTTCTTACCTGGGAATATTGAAGACTCATGTTAAAAGGAACCACCAGCTTTCATATGTTCTCATGTTCTGAGCAAGGAACTGAAACGTTAGCTTTCTTACATGGCACATATTGCACTTTTACTTTCTTCTCCAACACTTTGTTTTTGCATTATTTAAACCAAATTGAACATGGGAAAGTTGAGGACAGCATGTGTAAGAGAAGAGTAAGACAGTGACCGCTAAAGGGAAGAAGACAGGAAGGAAGAGTGCACCAGACAGAGGAGAACACCTCTAGTGATAATCAGAGACTGTTCTCACCTCAGTGATCTTGGGGTTGGGGCACTGAGCTGGTTCTTGGGACCGGCACAATTCTCTGTACACACAGGACCTCATGTTGGCACACCACACACAGCTGTATTTGGGGTCAGCATTCTTACACAGGCTGCAGTCCTCACGACCCAGAGAACAGTTATACAACACCACTAATAGATGGAGAGGAGAGGAAGAGGGAGAGAAAGAGGATAGAGTGAGAGGAGAGAGAGGAGATGGAAGAAAAGGAGAGAGGAAGGGGAGAGGAGGAGGATAGAGTGAGAGGAGAGAGAGGAGATGGAAGAAAAGGAGAGAGGAAGGGGAGAGGAGGAGGATAGAGAGAGAGGAGAGAGAGGAGATGGAAGAAAAGGAGAGAGGAAGGGGAGAGGAGGAGGATAGAGAGAGAGGAGAGAGAGGAGATGGAAGAAAAGGAGAGAGGAAGGGGAGAGGAGGAGGATAGAGAGAGAGGAGAAGGTAGAATGGGAGAGAGGAGGAGGGGGAGAGTGAAGAGGGTAGAATGGAGAGAGTAGGAGTGAGAGTAGGTAGAGAAGAGCAGGGGAGAGGTGGAGGATAGAGTGAGAGGAGAGGGTAGAATGGAAGAGGGGGGGAGAGGGTAGAATGGGAGAGAGGAGGAGGGAGAGTAGGTAGAGAAGAGCAGGGGAGAGGTGGAGGATAGAGTGAGAGGAGAGAGGAGGCAAAATGGAAGAGAGGAGGAAGGGAGAGAGAAGAGGGTAGAATGGAGAGAGAGGGAGAGTAGGTAGAGAAGAGCAGGGGAGAGGTGGATGATAGAGAGAGGAGAGAGAGGAGAGGGTAGAATGGGAGAGAGGAGGAGGGGGAGAGAAGCAGGGGGGGGGGGGGGTTGAGAGAAGGGGAAAGGGATCAAGCAACAACTCCATACCAATAACCCACCAGCCTGTACAGGGTTCACATCTTATTCAAATAAGCTTGAACTTTGTCCCAATGTATGAATAATAATAATACAATAATAATGGCTGAATATTAAACATGTCCAATACTGGGGTTATCCAACGCAGGTCCATTAAGGTGGAAGAGTTGAAATGGATCAACAGTTGTTTGAACAGTGCATTGAACAGCAGCGCTGCATCAACTCCAGTGTGTCAGACGGTCTGACTCACCAGTCAGAGTGCTGTCAATCTTCTTCTCTGTGTCTCGGTCTTTGATGTGGAAGAACACATTGACCTCCTGCTCCTTGTCGTAGGCAAACTAACACACAGGATATACACAACAGAGAAAAATGACATCTGAGTTACTGAGGGCCAGAGACATGTCAAAACACACTTGCTGGCTCTTTTTCTCACTCACACAGGACCCCACCACACACACACACACACACACACACACACACACACACACACACACACACACACACACACACACACACACACACACACACACACCAGGGTTTCTGTTAACTGGTTATAGCTGGCTTTTGGACAATTAAAAATCTGACCCAGAGTCTGTTTGGAATAGGCTATTTCTTTCTTGCACAGAATCACAAGCTGACCAATAGGTCAACTGTTCTATTGTGGGGGATATTAGATTGACAGGCTGGTGATTCTGCTGTTCTTTACTCGTCTTGTTGTCTGAGGAGATGTCGGCGTGGACAGTTATTCTATCATCTTCACCGTGAGCATCGTTGCATGTTCTGTTACGATGAATTACCATAATGTAAATGTTATTTCTGTCACTTTGAGCACCATGGGTGGACGCCCTAATCAGGTTACCACCCTAACCCTAACCACCCAATGCATATGGGTCCGGCAAACTTCTCAAACGTCTTAAATTATAATACTTCCTGTCAAATATCCAGCACCACATTTTCCTAACAAAAACACTGACATGCACGCATGTACACACAATCCACACACAACATAGCTTTTAACTCCATACTGGCAGCCTCTCAAACTCTGTATGAAAACAGATGGGTGGAGAGACAGAGAGAGTTAGAGTACTGGCTGGAGGTGAATGTCTTTGGGACTGAGAGAAAAGACTTGTACTGCTCATGTGGGGCGCTGGGATGTAAAACCTGTGTTGTCTCAAATAGAGGTGGATATTACTGACCTCATAACCCTTGAAGTTGAACTTTAACCCCTCATTAAAGGTGAACTCTTCCTCCGTGTGTTTCATGAGCTCCGTGCCAATTTTAAATGTGTGATCCTGGAGAGAGAGAGAGACAGAGACCCACACAGGACAGACAGACACACACAGGACAGACAAGAGACCCACACACAGGACAAGAGATACACACAGGACAAGAGATACACACAGGACAAGAGATACACACAGGACAAGAGATACACACAGGACAAGAGACACACACAGGACGAGAGACACACACAGGACAAGAGATACACACAGGACAAGAGATACACACAGGACAAGAGATACACACAGGACAAGAGAAACACACAGGACAAGAGACACACACAGGACAAGAGACACACAGGACAAGAGACACACAGGACAAGAGATACACACAGGACAAGAGAAACACACAGGACAAGAGAAACACACAGGACAAGAGAAACACACAGGACAAGAGAAACACACAGGACAAGAGAAACACACAGGACAAGAGAAACACACAGGACAAGAGATACACACAGGACAAGAGATACACACAGGACAAGAGAAACACACAGGACAAGAGAAACACACAGGACAAGAGATACACACAGGACAAGAGATACACACAGGACAAGAGATACACACAGGACAAGAGATACACACAGGACAAGAGAAACACACAGGACAAGAGAAACACACAGGACAAGAGACACACACAGGACAAGAGACACACAGGACAAGAGACACACAGGACAAGAGATACACACAGGACAAGAGAAACACACAGGACAAGAGAAACACACAGGACAAGAGAAACACACAGGACAAGAGAAACACACAGGACAAGAGAAACACACAGGACAAGAGAAACACACAGGACAAGAGAAACACACAGGACAAGAGATACACACAGGACAGAGAAACACACAGGACAAGAGAAACACACAGGACAAGAGAAACACACAGGACAAGAGATACACACAGGACAAGAGAAACACACAGGACAAGAGAAACACACAGGACAGAGATACACACAGGACAGAGATACACACAGGACAAGAGATACACACAGGACAAGAGATACACACAGGACAAGAGAAACACACAGGACAAGAGATACACACAGGACAAGAGAAACACACAGGACAGAGAAACACACAGGACAAGAGATACACACAGGACAAGAGAAACACACAGGACAAGAGAAACACACAGGACAAGAGATACACACAGGACAAGAGATACACACAGGACAAGAGATACACACAGGACAAGAGACACACACAGGACAGAGAAACACACAGCACAAGAGATACACACAGCACAAGAGATACACACAGGACAAGAGATACACACAGGACAGAGATACACACAGGACAAGAGATACACACAGGACAAGAGACACACACAGGACAGAGAAACACACAGGACAAGAGATACACACAGGACAAGAGAAACACACAGGACAAGAGATACACACAGGACAAGAGAAACACACAGGACAGAGATACACACAGGACAGAGATACACACAGGACAAGAGAAACACAGGACAAGAGATACACACAGGACAAGAGAAACACACAGGACAAGAGATACACACAGGACAAGAGAAACACACAGGACAGAGAAACACACAGGACAAGAGAAACACACAGGACAAGAGATACACACAGGACAAGAGACACACACAGGACAGAGAAACACACAGGACAAGAGATACACACAGCACAAGAGATACACACAGGACAAGAGATACACACAGGACAGAGACACACACAGGACAGAGATACACACAGGACAAGAGAGCATGTATATTAGAATGAGTAGAAGTCAGTCAGGCTGTCAGGCACAACAAACCATATTAGATAAACAGCACTGTACATGATCTAATAGTGAACGAGGAAGAAAAGAGGAACAGCCAAGTTAATCATCAATGATAGACGATGACTAAATAGGTGTCTGAA
Source organism: Oncorhynchus gorbuscha (assembly GCF_021184085.1). Taxonomy (NCBI): domain Eukaryota; kingdom Metazoa; phylum Chordata; class Actinopteri; order Salmoniformes; family Salmonidae; genus Oncorhynchus; species Oncorhynchus gorbuscha. The sequence goes on from NW_025746046.1 coordinate 103,202, forward strand.
ATGGCACCCTATTCCCTACAGTAAACCCAAAATGGCACCCTATTCCCTACAGTAAACCCAAAATGGCACCCTATTCCCTACAGTAAACCCAAAATGGCACCCTATTCCCTACAGTAAACCCAAAATGGCACCCTATTCCCTACAGTGAAACCAAAATGGCACCCTATTCCCTACAGTGAAACCAAAATGGCACCCTATTCCCTACAGTGAAACCAAAATGGCACCCTATTCCCTACAGTAAACCCAAAATGGCACCCTATTCCCTACAGTAAACCCAAAATGCCACCCTAGTCCCTACAGTGAAACCAAAATGGCACCCTATTCCCTACAGTAAACCCAAAATGGCACCCTATTCCCTACAGTGAAACCAAAATGTCATCCTAGTCCCTACAGTGAAACCAAAACGGCACCTATTCCCTACAGTGAACCCAAAATGGCACCCTATTCCCTATATCGTGCACTCAAATGGCACCCTATTCCCTAAGTAGTGCACTCAAATGGCAGCCTATTACCTAAGTAGTGCACAGTATAGGTAATATGGTGTCATTAGGGACGCAAGCCTAAAAGCTGTGTCTATCTCACCTTGTATATGTCCAGGTTCTTCCCTTGGAAGCTGATGGGGATGAGGTAGCCTACAGGGATGAGATGAGGGTCTGGGTTCTCAAACTGAGGACAGCTATCAGCCTGGAGGGAGAACAGAAGGTAGCTGGTTTAATCAGAGAGACAGACAGACAGACATACATACAGGCAGACACACAGAGAGACACACAGACAGACAGAGACATACAGGCAGACAGAGAGACATACAGGCAGACAGAGAGACATACAGGCAGACAGAGACACACAGACATACAGACACACAGGCAGACAGGCAGAGAGACATACAGACAGACAGAGAGACATACAGACATACAGACATACAGACAGGCAGATAGAGAGACATACAGGCAGACATACAGGCAGACAGACATGCAGACAGACAGACATACAGGCAGACAGACATACAGGCAGTCATACAGGCAGACAGACAGGCAGACAGACATGCAGACAGACATGCAGACAGACAGGCTTACAGGCAGATAGAGAGACATACAGGCAGACATACAGGCAGATACAGAGACATACAGGCAGACATACAGGCAGACAGACATACAGGCAGACAGACATACAGGCAGACACAGACAGACATACAGGCAGACAGACACAGACAGACATACAGGCAGACAGACACAGACAGACATACAGGCAGACAGACATACAGGCAGACAGACATACAGGCAGACAGACATACAGGCAGACAGACATACAGGCAGACAGACATACAGGCAGACAGACATACAGGCAGACAGACATACAGGCAGGCAGGCAGACATACAGGCAGGCAGGCAGACATACAGGCAGGCAGACATACAGGCAGGCAGGCAGACATACAGGCAGGCAGGCAGGCAGGCAGGCAGGCAGGCAGACACACATACAGACAGACAGACATACAGGCAGGCAGACATACAGGCAGACAGGTCGGAGCTTGCCAGTTGCCACCTATAAGCCAGAAAGTCAGTAACAGATACAAGCTGGCTCAATTGCCAGGTAGCAATTGTAAATGAGAACTTGTTCTCAACTTGCCTACCTGGTTAAATAAAGGTGAAATAAAATAAATAAATAAATAAATAAAAGAGACAATAGCTCTTTATCAATTAATCTTCCTTCACTTCCTCACGTCCTCTCTTCTGGCCTGCTTCTCAAAAGGTATTGGACCTTCTTCTTGAGGAGGCGGGGAGAGAGGACACAAGGAGTTGTGGAAAGACAAATGGAGTTTGAGCCAAACTGTGTAGTTCACTGAGACAGGGCTTCCTCCTACTTGTTGGGCTTTGACGATGTGAGCTCCATCTACAGAGACATCTCTGTCACTGCAGGTGTGGTCCTGGGCATTCCACTGGCACTGCCACTCACTGGTCACACATGCTATACACCTGGGGACAATCAACCAATAGAAGGAAGAGACAAGGAGTCAGAGTTTATATAGCCAATGAGAACAGAAATCCTCAAAGGTGTTCCGTGTAAAATGACAGAATAACTGTCAGAAAAGCGTCAATAACGGGGTCTCCATAAAGCAGTGGTCACCTACAGGTCCATCTTCAAGGCATTCCTAGTCCATCACCTTGCACTCCTATTGGTCTTACAGTGCTGCTGGGTAGGCAAAGTGTTCCAACCATTTCATTTGTCTGAAGGGACAAACTCCACGACCAGAGAAAGACCGTCAAGGAATACAGCAAACAGTTGCTGTTTTTATGAGTGAGTTCTTTAAGCTTTTATTCAGGACTGTCAACACTGTTTTTATGAGTGAGTTCTTTAAGCTTTTATTCAGGACTGTCAACACTGTTTTTATGAGTGAGTTCTTTAAGCTTTTATTCAGGACTGTCAACACTGTTTTTATGAGTGAGTTCTTTAAGCTTTTATTCAGGACTGTCAACACTGTTTTTATGAGTGAGTTCTTTAAGCTTTTATTCAGGACTGTCAACACTGTTTTTATGAGTGAGTTCTTTAAGCTTTTATTCAGGACTGTCAACACTGTTTTTATGAGTGAGTTCTTTAAGCTTTTATTCAGGACTGTCAACACTGTTTTTATGAATGAGTTATTTAAGCTTTTATTCAGGACTGTCAACACTGTTTTTATGAGTGAGTTCTTTAAGCTTTTATTCAGGACTGTCAACACTGTTTTTATGAATGAGTTCTTTAAGCTTTTATTCAGGACTGTCAACACTGTTTTTATGAATGAGTTCTTTAAGCTTTTATTCAGGACTGTCAACACTGTTTTTATGAGTGAGTTCTTTAAGCTTTTATTCAGGACTGTCAACACTGTTTTTATGAATGAGTTCTTTAAGCTTTTATTCAGGACTGTCAACACTGTTTTTATGAGTGAGTTCTTTAAGCTTTTATTCAGGACTGTCAACACTGTTTTTATGAGTGAGTTCTTTAAGCTTTTATTCAGGACTGTCAACACTGTTTTTATGAGTGAGTTCTTTAAGCTTTTATTCAATACTGTCAACACTGTTTTTATAAATGAGTTATTTAAGCTTTTATTCAGGACTGTCAACACTGTTTTTATGAGTGAGTTCTTTAAGCTTTTATTCAGGACTGTCAACACTGTTTTTATGCAACACTTTTACAAAAACAAATGTGCTTCTCCCTACTTCCACTCGTGCTGAGTAGCCGTGTATCAACAGGCCTGCTGTTTAATTATCAGCAGCTCGTCACGTCTATTTCAATATCCAGGAATATTTCACTTCTGGTCATAGGAACATCATGAATTAGAGCATCAGGCAGAAATAATGTGGTGCGACTTGAGTTTGGCCATCAGGTGGAAGACGGTGTCCCCTCTCTATTGGTCAGCCTCACCAGAGGAAAGGAGAAAGCAGGGACTATGAGAGGTGGACCCTCTCTATTGGTCAGCCTCACCGGAGGAAAGGAGAAAGCAGGGACTATGAGAGGTGGACCCTCTCTATTGGTCAGCCTCACCGGAGGAAAGGAGAAAGCAGGGACTATGAGAGGTGGACCCTCTCTATTGGTCAGCCTCACCGGAGGAAAGGAGAAAGCAGGGACTATGAGAGGTGGACCCTCTCTATTGGTCAGCCTCACCGGAGGAAAGGAGAAAGCAGGGACTATGAGAGGTGTCCCCTCTCTATTGGTCAGCCTCACCGGAGGAAAGGAGAAAGCAGGGACTATGAGAGGTGGACCCTCTCTATTGGTCAGCCTCACCGGAGGAAAGGAGAAAGCAGGGACTATGAGAGGTGGACCCTCTCTATTGGTCAGCCTCACCGGAGGAAAGGAGAAAGCAGGGACTATGAGAGGTGGACCCTCTCTATTGGTCAGCCTCACCGGAGGAAAGGAGAAAGCAGGGACTATGAGAGGTGGACCCTCTCTATTGGTCAGCCTCACCGGAGGAAAGGAGAAAGCAGGGACTATGAGAGGTGGACCCTCTCTATTGGTCAGCCTCACCGGAGGAAAGGAGAAAGCAGGGACTATGAGAGGTGGACCCTCTCTATTGGTCAGCCTCACCGGAGGAAAGGAGAAAGCAGGGACTATGAGAGGTGGACCCTCTCTATTGGTCAGCCTCACCGGAGGAAAGGAGAAAGCAGGGACTATGAGAGGTGTCCCTTCTCTATTGGTCAGCCTCACCGGAGGAAAGGAGAAAGCAGGGACTATGAGAGGTGTCCCCTCTCTATTGGTCAGCCTCACCAGAGGAAAGGAGAAAGCAGGGACTATGAGAGGTGGACCCTCTCTATTGGTCAGCCTCACCGGAGGAAAGGAGAAAGCAGGGACTATGAGAGGTGGACCCTCTCTATTGGTCAGCCTCACCGGAGGAAAGGAGAAAGCAGGGACTATGAGAGGTGGACCCTCTCTATTGGTCAGCCTCACCGGAGGAAAGGAGAAAGCAGGGACTATGAGAGGTGGACCCTCTCTATTGGTCAGCCTCACCGGAGGAAAGGAGAAAGCAGGGACTATGAGAGGTGGACCCTCTCTATTGGTCAGCCTCACCGGAGGAAAGGAGAAAGCAGGGACTATGAGAGGTGGACCCTCTCTATTGGTCAGCCTCACCGGAGGAAAGGAGAAAGCAGGGACTATGAGAGGTGTCCCCTCTCTATTGGTCAGCCTCACCAGAGGAAAGGAGAAAGCAGGGACTATGAGAGGTGGACCCTCTCTATTGGTCAGCCTCACCGGAGGAAAGGAGAAAGCAGGGACTATGAGAGGTGGACCCTCTCTATTGGTCAGCCTCACCGGAGGAAAGGAGAAAGCAGGGACTATGAGAGGTGGACCCTCTCTATTGGTCAGCCTCACCGGAGGAAAGGAGAAAGCAGGGACTATGAGAGGTGTCCCCTCTCTATTGGTCAGCCTCACCGGAGGAAAGGAGAAAGCAGGGACTATGAGAGGTGGACCCTCTCTATTGGTCAGCCTCACCGGAGGAAAGGAGAAAGCAGGGACTATGAGAGGTGGACCCTCTCTATTGGTCAGCCTCACCGGAGGAAAGGAGAAAGCAGGGACTATGAGAGGTGGACCCTCTCTATTGGTCAGCCTCACCGGAGGAAAGGAGATAGCAGGGACTATGAGAGGTGGACCCTCTCTATTGGTCAGCCTCACCGGAGGAAAGGAGAAAGCAGGGACTATGAGAGGTGGACCCTCTCTATTAGTCAGCCTCACCGGAGGAAAGGAGAAAGCAGGGACTATGAGAGGTGGACCCTCTCTATTGGTCAGCCTCACCGGAGGAAAGGAGAAAGCAGGGACTATGAGAGGTGTCCCCTCTCTATTGGTCAGCCTCACCGGAGGAAAGGAGAAAGCAGGGACTATGAGAGGTGGACCCTCTCTATTGGTCAGCCTCACCGGAGGAAAGGAGAAAGCAGGGACTATGAGAGGTGGACCCTCTCTATTGGTCAGCCTCACCGGAGGAAAGGAGAAAGCAGGGACTATGAGAGGTGGACCCTCTCTATTGGTCAGCCTCACCGGAGGAAAGGAGAAAGCAGGGACTATGAGAGGTGTCCCCTCTCTATTGGTCAGCCTCACCGGAGGAAAGGAGAAAGCAGGGACTATGAGAGGTGGACCCTCTCTATTGGTCAGCCTCACCGGAGGAAAGGAGAAAGCAGGGACTATGAGAGGTGGACCCTCTCTATTGGTCAGCCTCACCGGAGGAAAGGAGAAAGCAGGGACTATGAGAGGTGGACCCTCTCTATTGGTCAGCCTCACCGGAGGAAAGGAGAAAGCAGGGACTATGAGAGGTGGACCCTCTCTATTGGTCAGCCTCACCGGAGGAAAGGAGAAAGCAGGGACTATGAGAGGTGGACCCTCTCTATTGGTCAGCCTCACCGGAGGAAAGGAGAAAGCAGGGACTATGAGAGGTGGACCCTCTCTATTGGTCAGCCTCACCGGAGGAAAGGAGAAAGCAGGGACTATGAGAGGTGGACCCTCTCTATTGGTCAGCCTCACCGGAGGAAAGGAGAAAGCAGGGACTATGAGAGGTGGACCCTCTCTATTAGTCAGCCTCACCGGAGGAAAGGAGAAAGCAGGGACTATGAGAGGTGGACCCTCTCTATTGGTCAGCCTCACCGGAGGAAAGGAGAAAGCAGGGACTATGAGAGGTGTCCCCTCTCTATTGGTCAGCCTCACCGGAGGAAAGGAGAAAGCAGGGACTATGAGAGGTGTCCCCTCTCTATTGGTCAGCCTCACCGGAGGAAAGGAGAAAGCAGGGACTATGAGAGGTGGACCCTCTCTATTGGTCAGCCTCACCGGAGGAAAGGAGAAAGCAGGGACTATGAGAGGTGGACCCTCTCTATTGGTCAGCCTCACCGGAGGAAAGGAGAAAGCAGGGACTATGAGAGGTGTCCCCTCTCTATTGGTCAGCCTCACCGGAGGAAAGGAGAAAGCAGGGACTATGAGAGGTGGACCCTCTCTATTGGTCAGCCTCACCGGAGGAAAGGAGAAAGCAGGGGACTATGAGAGGTGGACCCTCTCTATTGGTCAGCCTCACCGGAGGAAAGGAGAAAGCAGGGACTATGAGAGGTGGACCCTCTCTATTGGTCAGCCTCACCGGAGGAAAGGAGAAAGCAGGGACTATGAGAGGTGTCCCCTCTCTATTGGTCAGCCTCACCGGAGGAAAGGAGAAAGCAGGGACTATGAGAGGTGGACCCTCTCTATTGGTCAGCCTCACCGGAGGAAAGGAGAAAGCAGGGACTATGAGAGGTGGACCCTCTCTATTGGTCAGCCTCACCGGAGGAAAGGAGAAAGCAGGGACTATGAGAGGTGGACCCTCTCTATTGGTCAGCCTCACCGGAGGAAAGGAGAAAGCAGGGACTATGAGAGGTGGACCCTCTCTATTGGTCAGCCTCACCGGAGGAAAGGAGAAAGCAGGGACTATGAGAGGTGGACCCTCTCTATTAGTCAGCCTCACCAGAGGAAAGGAGAAAGCAGGGACTATGAGAGGTGGACCCTCTCTATTGGTCAGCCTCACCGGAGGAAAGGAGAAAGCAGGGACTATGAGAGGTGTCCCCTCTCTATTGGTCAGCCTCACCGGAGGAAAGGAGAAAGCAGGGACTATGAGAGGTGGACCCTCTCTATTGGTCAGCCTCACCGGAGGAAAGGAGAAAGCAGGGACTATGAGAGGTGGACCTCTCTATTGGTCAGCCTCACCGGAGGAAAGGAGAAAGCAGGGACTATGAGAGGTGTCCCTCTCTATTGGTCAGCCTCACCGGAGGAAAGGAGAAAGCAGGGACTATGAGAGGTGGACCCTCTCTATTGGTCAGCCTCACCGGAGGAAAGGAGAAAGCAGGGACTATGAGAGGTGGACCCTCTCTATTGGTCAGCCTCACCGGAGGAAAGGAGAAAGCAGGGACTATGAGAGGTGGACCCTCTCTATTGGTCAGCCTCACCGGAGGAAAGGAGAAAGCAGGGACTATGAGAGGTGGACCCTCTCTATTGGTCAGCCTCACCGGAGGAAAGGAGAAAGCAGGGACTATGAGAGGTGGACCCTCTCTATTGGTCACCTCACCGGAGGAAAGGAGAAAGCAGGGACTATGAGAGGTGGACCCTCTCTATTGGTCAGCCTCACCGGAGGAAAGGAGAAAGCAGGGACTATGAGAGGTGGACCCTCTCTATTGGTCAGCCTCACCGGAGGAAAGGAGAAAGCAGGGACTATGAGAGGTGGACCCTCTCTATTGGTCAGCCTCACCGGAGGAAAGGAGAAAGCAGGGACTATGAGAGGTGGACCCTCTCTATTGGTCAGCCTCACCGGAGGAAAGGAGAAAGCAGGGACTATGAGAGGTGGACCCTCTCTATTGGTCAGCCTCACCGGAGGAAAGGAGAAAGCAGGGACTATGAGAGGTGGACCCTCTCTATTGGTCAGCCTCACCGGAGGAAAGGAGAAAGCAGGGACTATGAGAGGTGGACCCTCTCTATTGGTCAGCCTCACCGGAGGAAAGGAGAAAGCAGGGACTATGAGAGGTGGACCCTCTCTATTGGTCAGCCTCACCGGAGGAAAGGAGAAAGCAGGGACTATGAGAGGTGGACCCTCTCTATTGGTCAGCCTCACCGGAGGAAAGGAGAAAGCAGGGACTATGAGAGGTGGACCCTCTCTATTGGTCAGCCTCACCGGAGGAAAGGAGAAAGCAGGGACTATGAGAGGTGGACCCTCTATTAGTCAGCCTCACCGGAGGAAAGGAGAAAGCAGGGACTATGAGAGGTGGACCCTCTCTATTAGTCAGCCTCACCGGAGGAAAGGAGAAAGCAGGGACTATGAGAGGTGGACCCTCTCTATTAGTCAGCCTCACCGGAGGAAAGGAGAAAGCAGGGACTATGAGAGGTGGACCCTCTCTATTAGTCAGCCTCACCGGAGGAAAGGAGAAAGCAGGGACTATGAGAGGTGGACCCTCTATTAGTCAGCCTCACCGGAGGAAAGGAGAAAGCAGGGACTATGAGAGGTGGACCCTCTATTAGTCAGCCTCACCGGAGGAAAGGAGAAAGCAGGGACTATGAGAGGTGGACCCTCTATTAGTCAGCCTCACCGGAGGAAAGGAGAAAGCAGGGACTATGAGAGGTGGACCCTCTCTATTAGTCAGCCTCACCGGAGGAAAGGAGAAAGCAGGGACTATGAGAGGTGGACCCTCTCTATTGGTCAGCCTCACCGGAGGAAAGGAGAAAGCAGGGACTATGAGAGGTGGACCCTCTCTATTGGTCAGCCTCACCGGAGGAAAGGAGAAAGCAGGGACTATGAGAGGTGGACCCTCTCTATTAGTCAGCCTCACCGGAGGAAAGGAGAAAGCAGGGACTATGAGAGGTGGACCCTCTCTATTGGTCAGCCTCACCGGAGGAAAGGAGAAAGCAGGGACTATGAGAGGTGGACCCTCTCTATTAGTCAGCCTCACCGGAGGAAAGGAGAAAGCAGGGACTATGAGAGGTGGACCCTCTCTATTGGTCAGCCTCACCAGAGGAAAGGAGAAAGCAGGGACTATGAGAGGTGGACCCTCTCTATTGGTCAGCCTCACCAGAGGAAAGGAGAAAGCAGGGACTATGAGAGGTGGACCCTCTCTATTGGTCAGCCTCACCAGAGGAAAGGAGAAAGCAGGGACTATGAGAGGTGGACCCTCTCTTAGTCAGCCTCACCGGAGGAAAGGAGAAAGCAGGGACTATGAGAGGTGGACCCTCTATTAGTCAGCCTCACCGGAGGAAAGGAGAAAGCAGGGACTATGAGAGGTGGACCCTCTCTATTAGTCAGCCTCACCGGAGGAAAGGAGAAAGCAGGGACTATGAGAGGTGGACCCTCTCTATTAGTCAGCCTCACCGGAGGAAAGGAGAAAGCAGGGACTATGAGAGGTGGACCCTCTCTATTAGTCAGCCTCACCGGAGGAAAGGAGAAAGCAGGGACTATGAGAGGTGGACCCTCTATTAGTCAGCCTCACCGGAGGAAAGGAGAAAGCAGGGACTATGAGAGGTGGACCCTCTATTAGTCAGCCTCACCGGAGGAAAGGAGAAAGCAGGGACTATGAGAGGTGGACCCTCTCTATTAGTCAGCCTCACCGGAGGAAAGGAGAAAGCAGGGACTATGAGAGGTGGACCCTCTCTATTGGTCAGCCTCACCGGAGGAAAGGAGAAAGCAGGGACTATGAGAGGTGGACCCTCTCTATTGGTCAGCCTCACCGGAGGAAAGGAGAAAGCAGGGACTATGAGAGGTGGACCCTCTCTATTGGTCAGCCTCACCGGAGGAAAGGAGAAAGCAGGGACTATGAGAGGTGGACCCTCTCTATTGGTCAGCCTCACCAGAGGAAAGGAGAAAGCAGGGACTATGAGAGGTGGACCCTCTCTTAGTCAGCCTCACCGGAGGAAAGGAGAAAGCAGGGACTATGAGAGGTGGACCCTCTATTAGTCAGCCTCACCGGAGGAAAGGAGAAAGCAGGGACTATGAGAGGTGGACCCTCTCTATTAGTCAGCCTCACCGGAGGAAAGGAGAAAGCAGGGACTATGAGAGGTGGACCCTCTCTATTAGTCAGCCTCACCGGAGGAAAGGAGAAAGCAGGGACTATGAGAGGTGGACCCTCTCTATTAGTCAGCCTCACCGGAGGAAAGGAGAAAGCAGGGACTATGAGAGGTGGACCCTCTATTAGTCAGCCTCACCGGAGGAAAGGAGAAAGCAGGGACTATGAGAGGTGGACCCTCTATTAGTCAGCCTCACCGGAGGAAAGGAGAAAGCAGGGACTATGAGAGGTGGACCCTCTCTATTAGTCAGCCTCACCGGAGGAAAGGAGAAAGCAGGGACTATGAGAGGTGGACCCTCTCTATTGGTCAGCCTCACCGGAGGAAAGGAGAAAGCAGGGACTATGAGAGGTGGACCCTCTCTATTGGTCAGCCTCACCGGAGGAAAGGAGAAAGCAGGGACTATGAGAGGTGGACCCTCTCTATTGGTCAGCCTCACCGGAGGAAAGGAGAAAGCAGGGACTATGAGAGGTGGACCCTCTCTATTGGTCAGCCTCACCGGAGGAAAGGAGAAAGCAGGGACTATGAGAGGTGGACCCTCTCTATTGGTCAGCCTCACCGGAGGAAAGGAGAAAGCAGGGACTATGAGAGGTGGACCCTCTCTATTGGTCAGCCTCACCGGAGGAAAGGAGAAAGCAGGGACTATGAGAGGTGGACCCTCTCTATTAGTCAGCCTCACCGGAGGAAAGGAGAAAGCAGGGACTATGAGAGGTGGACCCTCTCTATTGGTCAGCCTCACCGGAGGAAAGGAGAAAGCAGGGACTATGAGAGGTGGACCCTCTATTGGTCAGCCTCACCGGAGGAAAGGAGAAAGCAGGGACTATGAGAGGTGGACCCTCTCTATTAGTCAGCCTCACCGGAGGAAAGGAGAAAGCAGGGACTATGAGAGGTGGACCCTCTCTATTGGTCAGCCTCACCGGAGGAAAGGAGAAAGCAGGGACTATGAGAGGTGGACCCTCTCTATTAGTCAGCCTCACCGGAGGAAAGGAGAAAGCAGGGACTATGAGAGGTGGACCCTCTCTATTAGTCAGCCTCACCGGAGGAAAGACTGACCGCTGAGACTGACCATCAGTCCAGTAAAATAAAAAAGATAATTATTTCAATTTATGCTCAGCTGAGCCTCGCAAATGATACAACTGATCTATTCTGTTATCAAAGCTCGAGTTTTGAAATATAACATGGTCTGAGAAGAACAATAGTCAGGAAGGCATAAAGCCAATATGTTGTGATAATGTATTAGACCTACTGCACAAACCTCCTTCCTACACAACAATTTTTATTAGGTTACTGTTGTATAGGCTTACATTATTAAGTCCTGTTTTTAAAGAATATCTGAGTGGTCGATCTCGGCATGGAAAGTGATCTTTCCTCAGAAAAGGTTGGTGACCAATAAGGGTTTTACTGGCGACACTTACGGCGTGTTCCTGGACTTCCTGCCGGTGGCGGCACAGTTGTAGAACTTGTATTCGCTGGACGTCACCTCGATGCCGTCGTTGACCAGGATCTTCACCTGCACCGTCACAAAGTCTGAACGCAATATGACAGAATGTCAGTTACCACAGTCCGTTGCCTTGTTCGGCAAGACAAAGACAAGTTAGTTAAATAAACAGACTGATATCTCCAGGCTTAAAAACAGTATACAGAACCCATCTACCACCCAAGGAGCTAAGGACCGGGGTTAGGACCAGTATTCAGGAGGACTCACCCTGCTTGTCAGGTGTAGAGGGGATGTTCACAGGGTCGGGGAGGGCACAGATGACCTTCTGGTCCATCATCACAGCTCCACTAGTGTCCGAACCAAACCTGCACTTGATGATGTCAGAAGGGCCGATCTTGGGGAGGGAGGGGATGTAGATTTCAACCTGGACAGGACAAAAACAGAGGTTTTTGAGGAGTGAGAGAGAGAGAGACAGAAACCAAGAGTGAGAGAGAAGCAATAGAATAAACTTCCTCTTGAATACAAAGAGGTCAATTGAGGAAATGCAATTATGTTTCAAGTCACAGGAATGGTTATGTGACAAAAACTCAAGTTCCTGGAGAGAATTGAGATGAAATGAAGTGAAATAAAGGAAGTGACTGATATTCAGGTCTACAGTTTAAAATGTACACAGTTCATTAATCCAGAACTGACCCAGAAAACTAATTTCTGTCTGTGTGTGTGTGTGTGTGTGTGTGTGTGTGTGTGTGTGTGTGTGTGTGTGTGTGTGTGTGTGTGTGTGTGTGTGTGTGTGTGTGTGTGTGTGTGTGTGTGTGTGTGTGTGTGTGTGTGTGTGTGTGTGTGTGTGTGTGTGTGTGTGTGTGTGTGTGTGTGTGTGTGAGAGAGAAATGCACTGGAAGGGCGTAGATCTTAAAGGAATTGACTAGAGTTAAACTCAGGATGAATGAATTCAGAATGAAGCAAACCCAGCACAACAGATGAGGGATCTTTCACACTGGAGAAGACAGCTGGCAATGACAGGGAACGTAGACTTGTACACTCAACCACTCAGTACCTGCTCGGTCTTCCTACAGCTGAGGTTGGGTGGGTTAAAGGCCTGGATCTGAACACACTGCTGGTTGGGGCTCCACAGCCACGTGTTGTCATCCTCAGCCCTGGGACAGTCTCCCTTCCTGGTACACCTGGAGGAGAAGAGATCAGTCACACTCTGGACTACAGCTAACCAGGACTCTGGACTACAGCTAACCAGGAGTCTGGACTACAGCTAACCAGGAGTCTGGACTACAGCTAACCAGGAGTCTGGACTACAGCTAACCAGGACTCTGGACTACAGCTAACCAGGACTCTGGACTACAGCTAACCAGGACTCTGGACTACAGCTAACCAGGAGTCTGGACTACAGCTAACCAGGACTCTGGACTACAGCTAACCAGGACTCTGGACTACAGCTAACCAGGACTCTGGACTACAGCTAACCAGGACTCTGGACTACAGCTAACCAGGACTCTGGACTACAGCTAACCAGGAGTCTGGACTACAGCTAACCAGGACTCTGGACTACAGCTAACCAGGACTCTGGACTACAGCTAACCAGGACTCTGGACTACAGCTAACCAGGACTCTGGACTACAGCTAACCAGGACTCTGGACTACAGCTAACCAGGACACTGGACTACAGCTAACCAGGACTCTGGACTACAGCTAACCAGGACTCTGGACTACAGCTAACCAGGACTCTGTACCTGTATCCAGGCTCAGTTCCTCACTGATAGGAACTCAAGAGAGAAAATAGTCCTGGACCATCTATAACAGGATAAATCAGTACTAAGCTCATAAGACATTTATAAGTTACATTGTATTATTCATTGAAAAGATCAATGAGCAGCAGGAAATATTGCAGCTATAACCAATGTTCCCCCAAAGAATTGTCACTGAGCAAATTTCAAGTCTGCTGACTTCCAGCGCGCGTTACTGTTAACACTGAGGCTGTACCCACTTTAAGTTACCGTTTTAAACAGTGACTATGTAGGCTACTGTGGCTATTTGATCATAATGTAGGCCTACCAGAGTGGCCTACCATCAAAAACATGGAGAACATTAATTGAACACCACACATTTTAACATGGAAATAGCTGTTCTATCATTCAGCCTACAGTAGCAGCCAATGTGTGGTGTTCAATATAAGTCTACATTCCATGAGACTTTTGAAAAAACACGCAGGGCTTGACATGAACCTGTTCATCCACTTGTCCTTCAGACAAGGAGGGTACTGAACATGTTGTGTTGATGCAAAAAGCACTTTTCTAAATAGAATGCATTATTATTCCCATTCCATTATTACAGAGTATCAGACAAATTACGCTACCCTCTGCCTATTGGCTACTTGGCTTATTCAAGCCTGTCTCTAAATACAACATGGCCCCTTTAAGACAAAAAAAAATCTCATCACCTGACTGGCTTTTCAAAGATGTCTAGAAATGTACAGGTTGTGTGCTCTTGTAGGAAGCAATCCCTCCCCTATCGTTGACTACAAATGACCTATAACTGGGATAATAACTCACTAACTAGCAAAGGACATGAACAAATTTGCCACATGTGGCTACATGCAGCTCTGATTGGTTAAGGAGCACCGGTCTGTGTAGAGTACAGCTCAGCCATGCCTGTCCATGTAATACAATCCGACACCGTGCGTCCTGTCTCGGTATGTTGCATTGAAAGCGTGGATTCAATCACAATTCCCACAGTAAAGGGAAACGTTGATAGTGTTAACTAAAAGTCTAGAAAGTTGAGTGAAGTTGAATCTCGTGCTTCTCTGCGCTGGTATTTCTTCTGCGCGGGCTGGTATTTCTTCTGTGCGGCAGCCCGAGAGGAGCTGCACGCTGTTTAGAGGGAACATTGACTATAACTGGGACTGTACTCACTTGCCCTGCAGCACACACCAGCCACAGTAGGGGTCTTTCTGTGCCACACAGGACTGGCAGTCTGTCTTCAGGTGGCAGGCCTGCACTGGCACCTTGGTGATCTGAGCAAAACAAAAACGGCTGATTCAAACATGGCTTTGATATGGTACTAACCTAAATGCATGGAACACCTCACACTGATGAAAATCTACGCTGTGGAATAAAGTTCCACGTTAAGATCACGGCTCACCTTCTTCTCTGTGGTTATGTAGAGGTGTGTGAGGCTGGTGTCAAACAGCAGGTTCTTGTTGACCTTGTCCCCGGTGTTCTCCCCAGGGGCGCGGCCGTACACCTCTGGACTGGTCGACAGGTGCAGCTTCAACACCTACGTTACACGAGCAGAAAGAAGACAGAAGGCAGCCGGGTCGATGCAGAAGACGTTAGTCAACTATTAAGGAAAATACATACAAGTCAGAGCAGCCTATTGAATAACATTCCTGCAGGATGAGTTTCTGTTCAGCAGACGCTCTTATGCAGAGCAACTTGTAGTCAATGCATTTAACCAATTTGTAAGTCGCTCTGGATAAGAGCGTCTGCTAAATGACTTAAATGTAAATGTAAATGTAAACTAAGGTAGGTGAGACCAACCACATATCACAGTCAGTGCATTTAACTAAGGTAGGTGAGACCAACCACATATCACAGTCAGTGCATTTAACTAAGGTAGGTGAGACCAACCACATATCACAGTCAGTGCATTTAACTAAGGTAGGTGAGACCAACCACATATCACAGTCAGTGCATTTAACTAAGGTAGGTGAGACCAACCACATATCACAGTCAGTGCATTTAACTAAGGTAGGTGAGACCAACCACATATCACAGTCAGTGCATTTAACTAAGGTAGGTGAGACCAACCACATATCACAGTCAGAGCATTTAACTAAGGTAGGTGAGACCAACCACATATCACAGTCAGAGCATTTAACTAAGGTAGGTGAGACCAACCACATATCACAGTCAGAGCATTTAACTACGGTAGGTGAGACCAACCACATATCACAGTCAGAGTATTTAACTAAGGTAGGTGAGACCAACCACATATCACAGTCAGTGCATTTAACTACGGTAGGTGAGACCAACCACATATCACAGTCAGTGCATTTAACTAAGGTAGGTGAGACCAACCACATATCACAGTCAGAGCATTTAACTAAGGTAGGTGAGACCAACCACATATCACAGTCAGTGCATTTAACTAAGGTAGGTGAGACCAACCACATTCTATGAAGATGGTAACTTAACCATTATCTGCAGTTAGGGTCAGCTGTAGTTTTTGAAATAAACATTGCGGTCCGCGCAATTGTTTTTGCAAAGTTGAAAAAAAATGTCACGTAAACTATTTAATTGAACTCGTGTCACAATTTGACATAATGGAAGGCAAACCTTCAGGCTTTAGATGTCATATTGTTCATGGTTTTTCATCCGTTTGTAAGAATTAGTGAACAAAGACCTGATTGGGAGCCAAAAGACCCGGCTCAACGAAAAGACTTGGAATGTCCATCACTGTCAGCTAGTACCTCTCCTAAAGTAGTCCCCAGGAAGGCAACGGCGTGCTCCGTTTCCACAGCGACGGCCACAGCGGTCATCAGGCCCTTCTTGGTGAAAACGGGGTCGGTTGCCAGGGCGAACTCTGCCCTGCTGGCCAGCGGGGAGGGCAGGAACTCAGCACCACACTTTTGATTGGTCACCATGCCCTTCTGAAGAGGGAAGGAATCAATGTCAGATACATTATCTCACTAGTAGGTAGAAGTGATAATGTAGTAGTTAATACATTATATCTACATCCTCTTGTAAATTTCATTGTAGAAGAGCAACGACCATAACGTCAAGGTAAACTAGAAAACCATCAATTGCTTCAAAACTGACAGCACGTACATTCTCGCTCCTCATACCAGAGGACATGCAGTACGACTGCCCTTGACTGGAGGGGCTGGTATGGCTACAAACCTCATTTTCAATTTTACACAGCTCATCTGACTTGGAGGAGTACGGTGAGTAGACAGCAGACTTGTTGTTTATTTGTCCCTTGGTGCTGTAGCAGGCTCCTATGATCTCCACCAGTCTCTGGTTGATGGCCCTCAGTGGGTACATACACACTGCCGAGCTGGAGCTGTCATCGTCCGAGCTGAACACCACAAACACAACCTGACAGGAAAACACCAGTCATTGTTCTTAACTCACTGTTCTCACGGTTCAGACTGGCCTCCTTAAGTAAAGGTGAAATGCCGCTTTATCTGTCCAAACTCATTTGTGAGATTCAATCTTATTCAAACAACTATTTGTCCCCTTAGGGCAATTCTATTAGGGGTCATATCATTGAATTGGGGTATAGAATTGAACTGGTTAGTGGATTAAGTTTAAATTGTTAGAGGGGGAAAATAAATAGATACCTTATCCTGGGCTCCAACCGGTCCGTACCAGCCAGAGGAGCTCATATTCTTGGCCAGGGCTTCTCCTGGGAGGGTCACGTAGGCTGCCTGAACCTTGTTGTACTTGTTCCCCGCGCTGCAGTTCAGCTGGAGCTCTGTGTACGAGTAGTAGTTGTGGTCGTTCTCACACATCCTGGAGATAAAGGTGAAGTTCTTGGTTCCTGAATCCTGGGCGCCCAGGGTTCTGGAGAACAGGAAGTAGACAAAGCCCTCGTCCTGGAAGACGAGAGATGGAAATAGAGGAGAGAGAAAGTGGAAAAAAGGAGAGAATAAGAGTGAGATAGAAGAGAATGAGTTCCATGAATCATTATTCATCTTTCAGTGTCTTTGTAAGGTTGTATTCACAGACAGGCCCTGAGGGGATGTTTCACACTGTGTGTAAAAGGGGTTTCTCCGTCTCTCACCTTGAAGGCGTGTCTGAAGTCATGGAGGTAGCGCAGCGTGAAGGGGTTGGACTGGACGGCCGAGGCCTCGATGATGCTGTCGAACAACACCCAGTCACTATGGACCTGGAGGATACGGGTGCTGATCAGCTTGGTGCTGTCATGGCTGCCGTAGCCCTTAGCCACCTGAAGAGAACAGAGAGGGGCAAATACAAGTTACCATGGTGACCAGGAAGTAAATACAACATGGTTCAGCTTGGTGCAGTCGTGGCTGAAATAACCTTTACACACCTTGGACGAGACCGAGGGAACAGAACTTGGGAAATTCAATTATCTAGCACCTTTACAAGTTTAAATCCCAATACAACATCAGCATTGCGATTGCAACGCCAGGATAGTGGGTTTAATTCCTGGGTCCACCCAATACGTAAAACATTTATACAAGTCACTTTGAATAAAAGTGTCTGCTAAATGACATTATTATGACTGTGCTATATCACGGAGCGGTTCGTCCACCTACCAGGAAGACGGTGAAGTTCCCCTTGTCCTTGTTGAAGTAGTAAGACATGACCCCTACTACCGACACACTCTCCTCAGCACTGGCCACGTACGACTTCTCTCCTTTCGTATCGCTGAAGTACAGCAGCTGCTCCACATTAGACAGGTTCCTCAGAGAACAGATTCCTCTGTACAGACTCCCACACACTATCAAGGTGTCTTTGGATGGATGGATGAGGAGCAGTTTGTTATGGTTGTCTGTCTCCACTGCTTCCTCACAGGAAGTCACGGGCGGGGTACACTGGCGGTTGTCCAGTTCGGGTCCTGTTCTGGTGTGTGCCTCAGGGTGCAGGGATTGGTCCAGTTGGTAGAGGGCATTGACCGTGCCCACGTACAGCCGGCTGGTGATTGGGTCCTGGACTACGTTGTTGATGAGGGTGTCGGAGGTGAACTCGTCGTAGGCGGAGCCGAGGAGGGAGAGAGACAACGTCGCCAAGATGGCAGCCAGGACCCACCGCCACGCCATCTCTGGAGGAGAGGAAGGGAAAAATAATTATATTACTCTTTATAACTTGGTAAAGAAAGAAAGAGAGAGAGGGGAAGGAGTGAGAGGGGGAGAAGAGGAAGGAAGGAAGGAGTGAGAGGGGGAGAAGAGGAAGGAAGGAAGGAGTGAGAGGGGGAGAAGAGGAAGGAAGGAAGGAGTGAGAGGGGGAGAAGAGGAAGGAAGGAGTGAGAGGGGGAGAAGAGGAAGGAAGGAAGGAGTGAGAGGGGGAGAAGAGGAAGGAAGGAAGGAGTGAGAGGGGGAGAAGAGGAAGGAAGGAAGGAAGGAGTGAGAGGGGGAGAAGAGGAAGGAAGGAAGGAGTGAGAGGGGGAGAAGAGGAAGGATGGAAGGAGGAGAGGGGGGAGAAGAGGAAGGAAGGAAGGAGTGAGAGGGGAGAAGAGGAAGGAAGGAAGGAGTGAGAGGGGGAGAAGAGGAAGGAAGGAAGGAGGAGAGGGGGAGAAGAGGAAGGAAGTAAGGAGTGAGAGGGGGGAGAAGAGGAAGGAAGGAAGGAGTGAGAGGGGGAGAAGAGGAAGGAAGGAAGGAGTGAGAGGGGGAGAAGAGGAAGGAAGGAAGGAGTGAGAGGGGGAGAAGAGGAAGGAAGGAAGGAGTGAGAGGGGGAGAAGAGGAAGGAAGGAAGGAGTGAGAGGGGGAGAAGAGGAATGAAGGAAGGAGTGAGAGGGGGAGAAGAGGAAGGAAGGAAGGAGTGAGAGGGGGAGAAGAGGAAGGATGGAAGGAGTGAGAGAGAGGGGGAGAAGAGGAAGGAAGGAAGGAGTAAGAGGGGGAGAAGAGGAAGGAAGGGAGGAGAGGGGGAGAAGAGGAATGAAGGAAGGAGTGAGAGGGGGAGAAGAGGAAGGAAGGAAGGAAGGAGTGAGAGGGGGAGAAGACGAAGGAAGGAGTAAGAGAGGGGGAGAAGAGGAAGGAAGGAGTGAGAGGGGGGAGAAGAGGAAGGAAGGAGTGAGAGGGGGAGAAGAGGAAGGAAGGAGTAAGAGGGGGAGAAGAGGAAGGAAGGAGTGAGAGGGGGAGAAGAGAAAGATAGAAGTGTACAGATAAGGGCAAAATATATAATTAGTTCCTAATCTTAATCATTCCATTCTATTAGTCTTTCTGTGGCTTTGTAACTTAGTCATCACAGACAGGCCTGAGGGGACGTTTCAACAGATAATAAGACATGAAATAAACATGAAGACATTAAGGTTAACAACGTTTAATAACATCCTCTGGTGTATTTTATATATTTTTTAGCACTAAGTTATTCAGTTCTACTTCAGCGTTCCTACCTTCCATTCTTTCATTATTATTCATCCTCATCCTTCCCACTAAATATAAAGGAGGGAAAATCAATTCACCCGCTCCCCAAACTCCCCTCAGATGTTGAGATGTGGATCAGTGAATTTGACACGGCCGATAAAACAAGTTGGGGTTTTTTCAAAAGAAAGAAGCGTATGCAGCATTCGCTTTGCAGGCAAACTCCTCTTCTCTCCTCCCCTCATCCTTTCATCCCTGCCTACAGTTTTTCGGTAGTCAAACTCTCCTGGAATCAAAGGGATTTGAGGAGAGGTTGAGAAGAGTGGCACAGTGCCAAGGTAACAAAGGTGTCCTGTTGCATTATGGGTACGCCCTCAGCATGGGGGCAGAGAAACTCCTCTTTGCAAAAACTCATAACGATTCACAAAATTTTTCCCAAAACTTTTGGGTGGGTTGTTGTGAGACCTAACCAAAAACTTTGGCTGTGACCCAAAGGGAACCCTTTCCGACACGTTCCTTCTGACCCAGAGAACAAAGCAACATCCTCAGACACACGTTAAATTAAGTGTTAAAGATCAGACCACAACACCACCATGATCTCTGGAGTTCTCTATGAGCACTTTGATCTTTACCTGGTTCATAAACCTTTTCATCTCCTTTATTAGGAAGGGATGAAAACAGTCAGTAACTGGGACCGGGCTAAAACATACCTGGGACCGGGCTAAGACATACCTGGGACCGGGCTAAGACATACCTGGGACCGGGCTAAGACATACCTGGGACCGGGCTAAGACATACCTGGGACCGGGCTAAGACATACCTGGGACCGGGCTAAGACATACCTGGGACCGGGCTAAGACATACCTGGGACCGGGCTGAGACATACCTGGGACCGGGCTGAGACATACCTGGGACCGGGCTGAGACATACCTGGGACCGGGCTGAGACATACCTGGGACCGGGCTGAGACATACCTGGGACCGGGCTGAGACATACCTGGGACCGGGCTGAGACATACCTGGGACCGGGCTGAGACATACCTGGGACCGGGCTGAGACATACCTGGGACCGGGCTGAGACATACCTGGGACCGGGCTAAGACAGCTCTGGGACCGGGCTAAGACAGCTCTGGGACCGGGCTAAGACAGCTCTGGGACCGGGCTAAGACATACCTGGGACCGGGCTAAGACATACCTGGGACCGGGCTAAGACATACCTGGGCCCGGGCTAAGACATACCTGGGACCGGGCTAAGACATACCTGGGACCGGGCTAAGACAGCTCTGGGACCGGGCTAAGACAGCTCTGGGACCCGGCTAAGACAGCTCTGGGACCGGGCTAAGACAGCTCTGGGACCGGGCTAAGAAATACCTGGGACCGGGCTAAGACATACCTGGGACCGGGCTAAGACATACCTGGGACCGGGCTAAGACATACCTGGGACCGGGCTAAGACATACCTGGGACCGGGCTAAGACATACCTGGGACCGGGCTAAGACATACCTGGGACCGGGCTAAGACAGATCTGGGACCGGGCTAAGACAGATCTGGGACCGGGCTAAGACAGATCTGGGACCGGGCTAAGACAGATCTGGGACCGGGCTAAGACATACCTGGGACCGGGCTAAGACATACCTGGGACCGGGCTAAGACATACCTGGGACCGGGCTAAGACAGATCCGGGACCAAGTCAATAATTGATATTTTGCTCCATACTTCCAGATGATTTACCACTCAGCAGGGAGGCTGCTGGAGCGGGGTCTAAATATCCATATATTTATATGTACATATTCTTATTCATTCCTTTACACTTGTGTGTACAAGGTAGTTATTAAGTTAAATTACTTGTTAGATATTACTGCATGGTGGGAACCAGAAGCACAAACATTTCTCTACGCTCACATTTACATCTGCTCACCATGTGTATGTGACCAATACAATTTGATTTGATGGCTCCTCCCCAGGCACTGATGCAAATCATGAAGACATTTACAATATACCAACACTGCCTGCCTTTTAAGTTCTCTCTCAGGGGATTAGGTAGAAGGCACACCTGATGTTCTGCCAGAAGCAGCCCAACAGGAACAGCTCAACAGAGAAACACAATGTTCTGTTCTACTCCTCTGTTCCATTGTCTTCTGTTCTGTTCCACTGTCCTGTTCTCCTCTGTTCTGTATTAGTAAGACGGTGTATTCTTACCCAAGGCAACCCAGATATGACTTCTGTTCTGTTCTCCTCTGTTCTGTATTAGTAAGACGGTGTGTTCTTACCCAAGGCAACCCAGATATGACTACTGTCCTGTTCTCCTCTGTTCTGTATTAGTAAGACGGTGTGTTCTTACCCAAGGCAACCCAGATATGACTACTGTCCTGTTCTCCTCTGTTCTGTATTAGTAAGACGGTGTGTTCTTACCCAAGGCAACCCAGATATGACTACTGTCCTGTTCTCCTCTGTTCTGTATTAGTAAGACGGTGTGTTCTTACCCAAGGCAACCCAGATATGACTACTGTCCTGTTCTCCTCTGTTCTGTATTAGTAAGACGGTGTGTTCTTGCCCAAGGCAACCCAGATATGACTTCAGTCCGTTCCTGAAATACCTCTGTGGGAACAACGTGATAATATCTCAGTGAGTTCTGGGGCTTGTCAGGACACTTAAGCCCATGAGGAGAATGAAGTTACATTTACACACTGACTTAAGGTCAGTTGGTATTTCGCCTCCTAACAGAAGTTAAGGAAGCTATGTAAGTAAGCTGATTTTGGACCTGTGACAAAGGGCAACTTCTACAGACACACAGAGTAACAGCTCTGACTCAGTCTTGAAGGCTTTTGAAGAAAACAAACAGTCCTAAAAGCTCTATACATGGTGTTAGAGCTCAGACCACCACAATGATGATGATGATGATGGTCTACAGTATTAACCTCTTGAACCTCTGGGGGCAGTATTTCAGTTTTGGACGAAAAACGTTCCTGTTTTAAACAAGATTTTTATTCACGAAAAGATGCTCGACTATGCATATAATTGACAGCTTTGGAAAGAAAACACTTTGACGTTTCCAAAACTGCAAAGATATTGTCTGTGAGTATCACAGAACTAATGCTACAGGCGAAACCAAGATTAAATTTCATACAGGAAGTGAGCCAGATTTTTAATGCGCTGTGTTCCAATGTCTCCTTATATGGCTGTGAATGCGCAAGGAATGAGCCTACACTTTCTGTCGTTTCCCCAAGGTGTCTGAGGCATTGTGACGTATTTGTAGGCATATCATTGGAAAATTGACCATAAGAGACGACATTTACCAGGTGTCCGCTCGGTGTCCTCCGTCGAAACTATTGTGTAATCTCCAGGTGCGTGCATTTTTCCATTTTGTTCAGATGAGAAACCAAACTGCCACGAGTGACTTATCATCGAATAGATATGTGAAAAACACCTTGAGGATTGATTCTAAACAACGTTTGCCATGTTTCTGTCAATATTATGTTGTTAATTTGGAAAAAAGTTTGCCGTTGTAATGACTGAATTTTCGGGGGTTTTTCTTAGCCAAACGTGATGAACAAAACGGAGCGATTTCTCCTACACAAATAATCTTTTTGGAAAAACTGAACATTTGCTATCTAACAGAGAGTCTCCTCATTGAAAACATCCAAAGTTCTTCAAAGGTAAATGATTTTATTTGAATGCTTTTCTTGTTTTTGTGAAAATGTTGCTCCCGGATACGGGATTGCTCATCGCAACAGGTTAATCAGTGCATAACAACGTTTAATGAGGACAGAACAGAGGGACAGAGTGAGAATCAACACAAACTGGGACTCAGGCTCTGCCCTCCAGTCTCCTCACAAAAGCCAAAGTGAAGTAAGCTCTCTGAGAAACCATTACGAGGGACATATGATGAAATAGAGCTAGACACCACAGTGGCAGCTCTCACTGGGTCTTTGATATGATGAAATAGTAGAGCTAGACACCACAGTGGCAGCTCTCACTGGGTCTTTGATATGATGAAATAGTAGAGCTAGACACCACAGTGGCAGCTCTCACTGGGTCTTTGATATGATGAAATAGTAGAGCTAGACACCACAGTGGCAGCTCTCACTGGGACTTTGTGATTGTTGGAGTCCAGTTCCAGATTAGAGCTGGGTAACTGTCCCATGAACTCCCTACCCCCCCCCCCTCCCTGCCTCCCCACCCCCACATGTCATCAGTGCTATGGGTAGATGTCTCCTAAGATGCCTGCACAGCATTGCACTGTGTGTCACGTGATGGGGCTGCATTAGTTGTCATTGTCAGCACTCAGAGTGTTGTGAGGCGCTGCATGACGACCGTCACTCATCAGGCTGTGTGTTCCTTCATCAGAACAAGGCTGAACATTTGATTCCTCTTTCACAACTCTGGACAAAACCTTCTCTCTCGGCTGCTTAGCCCACACAACTCCAAAAGAACACACACAGCAGAAATATTTTAGTCATAATATAAGTCATATAAACCATGTGTGATGTGGTTTCTCATATTGCAATGTGACCGTCTGACTGACTGGGGGTTGGAGAGATTTGGGTTGTGGGTTTCAGAGATTCGGCCTATGGGTTTCTGTGTGTGTGTGTGTGTGTGTGTGTGTGTGTGTGTGTGTGTGTGTGTGTGTGTGTGTGTGTGTGTGTGTGTGTGTGTGTGTGTGTGTGTGTGTGTGTGTGTGTGTGTGTGTGTGTGTGTGTGTGTGTGTGTGTGTGTGTGTGTGTGTGTGTGTGTGTGTGTGTGTGTGTGTGTGTGTGTGTGTGTGTGTAAAAACATGAGCTGGCGCACACCCAGGAAAATGTGTTTGTGTGGAGGTGCTGACTAAAAGGCAAATAAACTATGAACTATCAAAGTAAACATCGTTGCAGACTATGAACTCCCAGCAGTTTACTGGTATTTACCAACGTTTCGGCATCACCGTGCCTTTATCAAGGTAATGTCACCAACACTTGAACCAGGTTAAGTAGACAAACAGTGCATTTGGTGCAACCAATGACAATAGTCAGGGGTGAAACTGTATATAAAAAATACAAATACATTTAAAGTATATGGCATATTAAATATATTATGCTATTGTCATCATATAGAAACATCATGGAATATTGTACATGGAATTAGCATCAACATACATTATTGTTTAACTCAATTTCACATAATTGTTACGTATTTAATTTCATATTTGTTACATGTAATATTTTGGTTCAACCTTAATGTATTATGAGCATCATCAACAGGGGGAACATATTAGGTGTTCGCTAATAAACTGTAGAAAGAATATCCATTTATAAGATTTGTTCCTAAGAACGGCCTGAGATCAAAGTCAATATTCAGACCAGTAAGGGTCAATGTTTTTAGACAGGATATCCAACCTACAGTGTGTGTGTGTGTGTGGTTGTGTGTGTGTGTGTGTGTGGTTGTGTGTGTGTGTGTGTGTGTGTGTGTGTGTGCATCTCAGTGTGTGTTCATCTGTGTGTGTGTGCGTGTGTGTGTATGTGTGTGTGTGTGTGTGTGTGTGTGTGTGTGTGTGTGTGTGTGTGTGTGTGTGTGTGTGTGTGTGTGTGTGTGTGTGTGTGTGTGTGTGTGTGTGTGTGTGTGTGTGTGTGTGTGTGTGTGTGTGTGTGTGAGTGAGTGAGTGAGTGAGTGAGTGAGTGAGTGAGTGAGTGAGTGAGTGAGTGAGTGAGTGAGTGAGTGAGTGAGTGAGTGAGTCCATGTGCAGTCTGTGTCAGTGTTACTCTATGATTTAATACTGTGTAAAGCTATACTCTATCCTCTCTGGGCTGAGGTAATTAGCCCCGTTGCCCTGCTGTTAACCTCCAATGTCCTGTAATGTGTGAGAGACAGCTGCTTCCAATCAACACACGCGCAAAGGTTAAAGTGATTACTCTTCCTGTAAAGAAATCAGCTTGGTCCGGTTTCCCACCACCTTATACGGTCGTTCCACCTAAATTAAGAGGATATGGACACACACCATCTCAGAATGTTCTGAAATCCTTTCTGTTGTTACAAACAGATATGATTACCATTCCTGAAACATTTTGTTGAAATATAATTTGATCTCCAAATTGGTCATTTTAATTTCTAGGATTCATAAAATAAAATAAGTCCTCTCACTGTCAACTGAGTTTATTTTCAGCAAACTTATCATGTGTAAATATTTTGTATGAACATAAGATTACACAACTAAGACATAAACTGAACAAGTTCCACAGACATGTGACTAACAGAAATGGAATAATGTGTCCCTGAACAAAGAGGGGATCAAAATCAAAAGTAACAGTCAATATCTGATGTGGCCACCAGCTGCATTAAGTACTGCAGTGCATCTCCTCATGGACTGCACCAGATTTGCAAATTCTTGCTGCGAGATGTTACCCCACTCTTCCACCAAGGCACCTGCAAGTTCCCGGACATTAATGGGGGGAATGTCCCTAGCCCTCACCCTCCAATCCACCACGTCACAGACATGCTCAATGGGATTGAGATCCGGGCTGTTCGCTGGCCATGGCAGAACACTAACATTCCTGTCTTGCAGGAAATCACGCACAGAACGAGCAGTATGGCTGGTGGCATTGTCATGCTGGAGGGTCATGTCAGGATGAGCCTGCAGGAAGGGTACCACATAAGGGACGAGGATGTCTTCCCTGTAAAGCACAGCGTTGAGATTGCCTGCAATGACAACAAGCTCAGTCCGATGATGCTGTGACACACCGCCCCCAGACCATGACGGACCCTTCACCTCCAAATCGATCCCGCTCCAGAGTACAGGCCTCGGTGTAACCCCTGGTGAGACAAAACCGCGACTCGTCTGTGAAGAGCACTTTCTGCCAGTCCTTTCTGGTCCAGCGATGGTGGGTTTGTGCCCATAGGCGACCATGTTGCCAGTAATGTCTGGTGAGGACATGCCTTACAACAGGTCTACAAGCCCACAGTTCAGCCTCTCTCAGCCTATTGCGGACAGTCTGAGCACTGATGGAGGGATTGTGCGTTCCTGGTGTAACTCAGGCAAACATCTCATCTGTTTCTAACAAAGGATTTCAGAATAATCTGACATGGTGGGGCTCATGGCTTGTTGAAATGACATGGAACAACCTGTCTGTCATCACAAACCATTCCCAGATCCATTCCCAATGGAGCCAGACCAGGACTCCCAGTCAGGGTTGTGAAGGAGAAGTTAACCGAGCAGGGAATGTTCTGGGGTCTGTTCTCAGTATCCCCTTTGATCTCAATCCATATGGAGCCTACGCCAGGATAATCACATTCTATAGAGAGAGCCTACGCCAGGATAATCACATTCTATAGAGAGCCTACGCCAGGATAATCACATTCTATAGAGAGAGCCTACGCCAGGATAATCACATTCTATAGAGAGCCTACGCCAGGATAATCACATTCTATAGAGAGAGCCTACGCCAGGATAATCACATTCTATAGAGAGAGCCTACGCCAGGATAATCACATTCTATGGAGAGAGCCTACGCCAGGATAATCACATTCTATAGAGAGAGCCTACGCCAGGATAATCACATTCTATAGAGAGAGCCTACGCCAGGATAATCACATTCTATAGAGAGCCTACGCCAGGATAATCACATTCTATAGAGAGAGCCTACGCCAGGATAATCACATTCTATAGAGAGCCTACGCCAGGATAATCACATTCTATAGAGAGCCTACGCCAGGATAATCACATTCTATAGAGAGCCTACGCCAGGATAATCACATTCTATAGAGAGCCTACGCCAGGATAATCACATTCTATAGAGAGAGCCTACGCCAGGATAATCACATTCTATAGAGAGAGCCTACGCCAGGATAATCACATTCTATAGAGAGCCTACGCCAGGATAATCACATTCTATAGAGAGAGCCTACGCCAGGATAATCACATTCTATAGAGAGCCTACGCCAGGATAATCACATTCTATACAGAGAGCCTACACCAGGATAATCACATTCTATAGAGAGCCTACGCCAGGATAATCACATTCTATAGAGAGCCTACGCCAGGATAATCACATTATTTAGAGAGAGCCTACGCCAGGATAATCACATTCTATAGAGAGAGCCTACGCCAGGATAATCACATTCTATACAGAGAGCCTACGCCAGGATAATCACATTCTATACAGAGAGCCAACGCCAGCATAATCACATTCTATAGAGAGAGCCTACGCCAGGATAATCACATTCTATAGAGAGAGCCTACGCCAGGATAATCACATTCTATAGAGAGAGCCTACACCAGGATAATCACATTCTATAGAGAGCCTACGCCAGGACAATCACATTCTATAGAGAGCCTACGTCAGGATAATCACATTCTATACAGAGAGCCTACGCCAGGATAATCACATTCTATACAGACAGCCTACGCCAGGATAAACACATTCTATAGAGAGAGCCTACGCCAGGATAATCACATTCTATACAGAGAGCCTACGTCAGGATTATCACATTCTATAGAGAGAGCCTACGCCAGGATAATCACATTCTATGGAGAGCCTACGCCAGGATAATCACATTCTATGGAGAGCCTACACCAGGATAATCACATTCTATACAGAGAGCCTACGCCACGATAATCACATTCTATACAGACAGCCTACGCCAGGATAAACACATTCTATAGAGAGAGCCTGCGTCAGGATAATCACATTCTATAGAGAGAGCCTACTGGAGGGATGGAGCAGACGACCATGTCTGTGTCGATGCCTAGCATCACTGCCTTCATCCTGGGTACTGACGGCACCAAGCCCCCCTGCCTCCATGTAGATACTGTACGGTTTGATAATGAAAGCTGTTGGTCGACTGCGTTTCTCTGAATAGCGTCATTCATACAGGTAGTTCAGACAATGGATGGAGTTATTTAAAGCTGGAACTACCCACCGTTGGTTTAACTGAAGAACACAAAATCACTCATTATGTCTTCAACCTCTGATACAAGACATCTACCGCAAGACAACGATGTCCACCGCAAGACAACGATGTCCACCGCAAGACAACGACGTCCACCGCAAGACAACGACGTCCACCGCAAGACAACGACGTCTACCGCAAGACAACGACGTCTACCGCAAAGACGTCCACCGCAAGACAAAGACGTCCACCGCAAGACAAAGACATCCACCGTAAGACAACGATGTCCACCGCAAGACAAAGACGTCTACCGCAAAGACGTCCACCGCAAGACAAAGACGTCCACCGCAAGACAAAGACGTCCACCGCAAGACAAAGACGTCCACCGCAAGACAAAGACGTCCACCGCAAGACAAAGACGTCCACCGCAAGACAAAGACGCCCACCGCAAGACAAAGACGCCCACCGCAAGACAAAGACGTCCACCGCAAGACAAAGACGCCCACCGCAAGACAAAGACGTCCACCGCAAGACAAAGACGTCCACCGCAAGACAAAGACGTCCACCGCAAGACAAAGACGTCTACCGCAAAGACGTCCACCGCAAGACAAAGACATCCACCGCAAGACAAAGACATCCACCGCAAGACAAAGACATCCACCGCAAGACAAAGACGCCCACCGCAAGACAAAGACGTCCACCGCAAGACAAAGACGCCCACCGCAAGACAACGACGCCCACCGCAAGACAAAGACGCCCACCGCAAGACAAAGACGCCCACCGCAAGACAAAGACGCCCACCGCAAGACAAAGACATCCACCGCAAGACAAAGACATCCACCGCAAGACAAAGACATCCACCGCAAGACAAAGACATCCACCGCAAGACAAAGACATCCACCGCAAGACAAAGACATCCACCGCAAGACAAAGACGTCCACCGTAAGACAAAGACGTCCACCGCAAGACAAAGACGTCCACCGCAAGACAAAGACGTCCACCGCAAGACAAAGACGTCCACCGCAAGACAAAGACGTCCACCGCAAGACAAAGACGTCTACCGCAAAGACGTCTACCGCAAAGACGTCCACCGCAAGACAAAGACGTCCACCGCAAGACAACGATGTCCACTGCAAGACAAAGACGTCTACCGCAAAGACGTCCACCGCAAGACAAAGACGTCCACCGCAAGACAAAGACGTCCACCGCAAGACAAAGACATCTACCGCAAAGACGTCCACCGCAAGACAAAGACGCCCACCGCAAGACAAAGACGCCCACCGCAAGACAAAGACGCCCACCGCAAGACAAAGACGCCCACCGCAAGACAAAGACGTCCACCGCAAGACAAAGACGCCCACCGCAAGACAAAGACGCCCACCGCAAGACAAAGACGCCCACCGCAAGACAAAGATCCACCGCAAGACAAAGACGCCCACCGCAAGACAAAGACGTCCACCGCAAGACAAAGACGTCCACCGCAAGACAAAGACGTCCACCGCAAGACAAAGACGCCCACCGCAAGACAAAGACGCCCACCGCAAGACAAAGACGCCCACCGCAAGACAAAGACGCCCACCGCAAGACAAAGACGCCCACCGCAAGACAAAGACGCCCACCGCAAGACAAAGACGCCCACCGCAAGACAAAGACGTCCACCGCAAGACAAAGACGTCCACCGCAAGACAAAGACGCCCACCGCAAGACAAAGACGTCCACCGCAAGACAAAGACGTCCACCGCAAAGACAAAGACGTCTACCGCAAAGACGTCTACCGCAAAGACGTCTACCGCAAAGACGTCTACCGCAAAGACGTCTACCGCAAAGACGTCTACCGCAAAGACGTCTACCGCAAAGACGTCTACCGCAAAGACGTCCACCGCAAAGACGTCCACCGCAAGACAAAGACGTCCACCGCAAGACAAAGACGTCCACCGCAAGACAAAGACGTCCACCGCAAGACAAAGACGTCCACCGCAAGACAAAGACGTCTACCGCAAAGACGTCCACCGCAAGACAAAGACGCCCACCGCAAGACAAAGACGTCCACCGCAAGACAAAGACGCCCACCGCAAGACAAAGACGTCTACCGCAAGACAAAGACGTCTACCGCAAGACAAAGACGTCTACCGCAAGACAAAGACGTCTACCGCAAGACAAAGACGTCTACCGCAAGACAAAGACGTCTACCGCAAGACAAAGACGTCTACCGCAAGACAAAGACGTCTACCGCAAGACAAAGACGTCCACCGCAAGACAAAGACGTCCACCGCAAGACAAAGACGTCCACCGCAAGACAAAGACGTCCACCGCAAGACAAAGACGTCCACCGCAAGACAAAGACGTCCACCGCAAGACAAAGACGTCCACCGCAAGACAAAGACGTCCACCGCAAGACAAAGACGTCCACCGCAAGACAAAGACGTCCACCGCAAGACAAAGACGTCTACCGCAAAGACGTCTACCGCAAAGACGTCTACCGCAAAGACATCCACCGCAAAGACGTCCACCGCAAGACAAAGACGTCCACCGCAAGACAAAGACGTCCACCGCAAGACAAAGACGTCTACCGCAAGACAAAGACGTCTACCGCAAGACAAAGACGTCTACCGCAAGACAAAGACGTCTACCGCAAGACAAAGACGTCTACCGCAAGACAAAGACGTCTACCGCAAGACAAAGACGTCTACCGCAAGACAAAGACGTCTACCGCAAGACAAAGACGTCTACCGCAAGACAAAGACGTCTACCGCAAGACAAAGACGTCTACCGCAAGACAAAGACGTCTACCGCAAGACAAAGACGTCTACCGCAAGACAAAGACGTCTACCGCAAGACAAAGACGCCTACCGCAAGACAAAGACGTCTACCGCAAGACAAAGACGTCTACCGCAAGACAAAGACGTCTACCGCAAGACAAAGACGCCCTACCGCAAGACAAAGACGTCCACCGCAAGACAAAGACGCCCACCGCAAGACAAAGACGCCCACCGCAAGACAAAGACGTCCACCGCAAGACAAAGACGTCCACCGCAAGACAAAGACGTCCACCGCAAGACAAAGACGTCCACCGCAAGACAAAGACGTCCACCGCAAGACAAAGACGTCCACCGCAAAGACAAAGACGTCCACCGCAAAGACAAAGACGTCCACCGCAAAGACGTCTACCGCAAAGACGTCCACCGCAAAGACGTCCACCGCAAAGACAAAGACGTCTACCGCAAGACAAAGACGTCTACCGCAAGACAAAGACGTCTACCGCAAGACAAAGACGTCTACCGCAAGACAAAGACGTCTACCGCAAGACAAAGACGTCTACCGCAAGACAAAGACGTCTACCGCAAGACAAAGACGTCTACCGCAAGACAAAGACGTCTACCGCAAGACAAAGACGTCCACCGCAAGACAAAGACGTCCACCGCAAGACAAAGACGTCCACCGCAAGACAAAGACGTCCACCGCAAGACAAAGACGTCCACCGCAAGACAAAGACGTCCACCGCAAAGACAAAGACGTCTACCGCAAAGACGTCTACCGCAAAGACGTCCACCGCAAAGACGTCCACCGCAAAGACAAAGACGTCTACCGCAAGACAAAGACGTCTACCGCAAGACAAAGACGTCTACCGCAAGACAAAGACGTCTACCGCAAGACAAAGACGTCTACCGCAA
Organism: Oncorhynchus gorbuscha; assembly: GCF_021184085.1. Taxonomy (NCBI): domain Eukaryota; kingdom Metazoa; phylum Chordata; class Actinopteri; order Salmoniformes; family Salmonidae; genus Oncorhynchus; species Oncorhynchus gorbuscha. The sequence goes on from NW_025746046.1 coordinate 135,236, forward strand.
GACAAAGACGTCTACCGCAAAGACAAAGACGTCCACCGCAAAGACAAAGACGTCCACCGCAAAGACAAAGACGTCTACCGCAAAGACGTCTACCGCAAAGACGTCCACCGCAAAGACGTCTACCGCAAAGACGTCCACCGCAAAGACGTCCACCGCAAAGACAAAGACGTCTACCGCAAGACAAAGACGTCTACCGCAAGACAAAGACGTCTACCGCAAGACAAAGACGTCTACCGCAAGACAAAGACGTCTACCGCAAGACAAAGACGTCTACCGCAAGACAAAGACGTCTACCGCAAGACAAAGACGTCTACCGCAAGACAAAGACGTCTACCGCAAGACAAAGACGTCTACCGCAAGACAAAGACGTCTACCGCAAGACAAAGACGTCTACCGCAAGACAAAGACGTCCACCGCAAGACAACGACGTCCACCGCAAGACAAAGACGTCCACCGCAAGACAAAGACGTCTACCGCAAGACAAAGACGTCTACCGCAAGACAAAGACGTCTACCGCAAGACAAAGACGCCTACCGCAAGACAAAGACGTCTACCGCAAGACAAAGACATCCATTTGTACATGGATCAAAAACAATGTGTGTCTTTAAGGGACGAAGTGTTTTACACACACACACATTAGGGGTGTAACAGTACACACACACACACATTAGGGGTGTACCAGTACATGTATTAGCACCGAACCGCTCAGTACAGGGACCTCGGTTCAGTCTGCACTGTGAACTCTAGTACATTAAAATGTAAACGCTAGGCCTATAGGATATGCCAACGCTGCGTTGTAGGCCTCTTGAATACATCTAAGCTGAAAAAACATTTCAGGATATTCCATTAAAACAGGAGCCTGTACGCCCACGCTGGAACCAACATTTAAATCTCAACAGACGCATTTCCAACTGTCTTTTTGTGAGGCGCAGCCGGGAGCTGCTTCTTTATGACGGAGAGAGTTGGATCAACCAGGAGGATGCGCCATCGTTTAAAGTCTTCACGTTGGGAACATGTTGGCTTCCCAGCAGATTAGAACTACAATGAACAGAGAGTGTGTCACCACTGCTCAACCAGAACAGTCTATGCAGCTGCCAACACCTCAAACAGGTAGACACATTTACACTGTCGTCACCCCAGTATTCCCCCGGAGCAAACAACAAAACTACCGTCTCCCCTCTGGCCAAAGAAATGACAAGAGTGGAGGATGTGTTTTATAGTGGAGGATGTGTTTTATAGTGGAGGATGTGTTTTATAGTGGTGGATGTGTTTTATAGTGGAGGATGTGTTTTATAGTGGAGGATGTGTTTTATAGTGGAGGATGTGTTTTATAGTGGAGGATGTGGTTTATAGTGGTGGATGTGTTTTATAGTGGAGGATGTGTTTTATAGTGGAGGATGTGTTTTATAGTGGAGGATGTGTTTTATAGTGGATGATGTGTTTTATAGTGGATGATGTGTTTTATAGTGGATGATGTGTTTTATAGTGGAGGATGTGTTTTATAGTGGATGATGTGTTTTATAGTGGATGATGTGTTTTATAGTGGATGATGTGTTTTATAGTGGAGGATGTGTTTTATAGTGGAGGATGTGTTTTATAGTGGAGGATGTGTTTTATAGTGGATGATGTGTTTTATAGTGGTGGATGTGTTTTATAGTGGAGGATGTGTTTTATAGTGGAGGATGTGTTTTATAGTGGTGGATGTGTTTTATAGTGGAGGATGTGGTTTATAGTGGAGGATGTGTTTTATAGTGGATGATGTGTTTTATAGTGGAGGGTGTGTTTTATAGTGGAGGGATGTGTTTTATAGTGGATGATGTGTTTTATAGTGGAGGATGTGTTTTATAGTGGAGGATGATGTGTTTTATAGTGGAGGATGTGTTTTATAGTGGAGGATGTGTTTTATAGTGGAGGATGTGTTTTATAGTGGAGGATGTGTTTTATAGTGGAGGATGTGTTTTATAGTGGATGATGTGTTTTATAGTGGATGATGTGTTTTATAGTGGAGGATGTGTTTTATAGTGGAGGATGTGGAGGTGTTTTATAGTGGAGGATGTGTTTTATAGTGGAGGATGTGTTTTATAGTGGAGGATGTGTTTTATAGTGGAGGATGTGTTTTATAGTGGAGGATGTGTTTTATAGTGGAGGATGTGTTTTATAGTGGAGGATGTGTTTTATAGTGGAGGATGTGTTTTATAGTGGAGGATGTGTTTTATAGTGGAGGATGTGTTTTATAGTGGAGGATGTGTTTTATAGTGGAGGATGTGTTTTATAGTGGAGGATGTGTTTTATAGTGGAGGATGTGTTTTATAGTGGAGGATGTGGTTTATAGTGGTGGATGTGTTTTATAGTGGAGGATGTGTTTTATAGTGGAGGATGTGGTTTATAGTGGAGGATGTGTTTTATAGTGGATGATGTGTTTCATAGTGGAGGATGTGTTTTATAGTGGTGGATGTGTTTTATAGTGGTGGATGTGTTTTATAGTGGAGGATGTGTTTAATAGTGGAGGATGTGTTTTATAGTGGTGGATGTGTTTAATAGTGGTGGATGTGGTTTATAGTGGTGGATGTGTTTTATAGTGGAGGATGTGTTTTATAGTGGAGGATGTGTTTTATAGTGGATGATGTGTTTTATAGTGGATGATGTGTTTCATAGTGGAGGATGTGCACCCATTGTCAGTGGTTGTGAAGAATAGGGGGTTTCAGCACCTCGTGAAATAGCTCAAGCGACGTTATGAATTTCGTCCACTCACACACATTTCAGCAAATAGGGAGTACCTGCTCTATAGAAGCAAGTGTCATGACGTTGGCCTCTTTGGGTATAGCAAGCCCCATCCCCGTCTCCCTGCCTCCCCCTTTCCTCCTTCAACTAGGTTGCTGTGGTCAGAGAGACGTTGTAAATTCCTGAGGATCTCCTCATGGACACACAGTATAGAGAGAGTCAATTTTCATAGAGGACAAAGGAAATCCTTCCACCTCACAGAGCTTGAGGTACGAACAAATTTCATGTTCCGGAGAAAGTATGTATAAGTGTATAAGACAGTAGTTTTGGAATTGTTAGTTAGATTACTTGTTGGTTATCACTGCATTGTCGGAACTAGAAGCACAAGCATTTTGCTACACTCGCATTAACATCTGCTAACCATGTGTATGTGACAAATAAAATTTGATTTGATTTGATTTGATTTAAAAGATCGGTGAAGAATCCAGCTACAAACTGGTCCGTTTGTTACAACTTGGGGCTCATGGGACACGGTGTGGCCACATTACCATAACGCTGTTTATATAACAGCCTCAGATATGAGGTTTACATCTAATTGTTGTATAAGATGAATGAGTGAGTATGATACTGTTTGTATAACTGTGTATGATTTTGGACTGTTTAATGAAGAAAAATACAATTCCCTTTTGATTTGAACTAAATGAGCGGCCCCTGAGCCCAGTTAGGGTCAGGCATCCTGGGACTGGCCTTACAGGACTAAAGATCACATCTGTAATCAGGAAGAACAACACTTAAATAAACCAGAAATAACTACAGTAACTGTAGGCATTTCACTTCCACTGTACCAAAACAAACTCCAAAGCAATACATACCAAACTGTGGGTCTGGTGAACAGTTACACCCCTAGCGCGCGCGCACACACACACACACACACACACACACACACACACACACACACACACACACACACACACACACACACACACACACACACACACACACACACAGATTAAAAGGCTGCGTTACGCAAATGTAATTTTCTCTGGTGTATGGCCTTCTCTCGCTTCACGCAAGGATGAATAATAACTGCACTGTGGAGCAACCCCCCATTTTATTAACCTGGCCGAGATAGACCCCTACGACTGTGTGTGTGTGTGTGTGTGTGTGTGTGTGTGTGTGTGTGTGTGTGTGTGTGTGTGTGTGTGTGTGTGTGTGTGTGTGTGTGTGTGTGTGTGTGTGTGTGTGTGTGTGTGTGTGTGTGTGTTCCCACTCCGCTCCACCCTGAGAGATGTAATGTCTGCCAACCAGAGTAATTATGACTGGATTCCAATGGGGAAACACGGAACCAACGGTTGCACTGCCTCCTATTCAAAATGTGCAAATTAAACTTTAATCTATTCATTGTGCAGTTGAGTTGAGTTCATCATTCTGTTCCAGTGACTAGGACAAGAAGCGAGCGAGAGAGGTAGAGAGAGAGAGAGAGAGTGAGAGAGGTAGACAGAGAGAGAGAGAGAGAGAGGGGTAGAGAGAGAGAGAGAGAGAGAGAGAGAGAGAGGTAGAGAGGTAGAGAGGTAGAGAGGTAGAGAGGTAGAGAGGTAGAGAGGTAGAGAGGTAGAGAGGTAGAGAGGTAGAGAGGTAGAGAGGTAGAGAGGTAGAGAGGTAGAGATAGAGAGATAGAGAGATAGAGAGATAGAGAGATAGAGAGGTAGAGAGGTAGAGAGGTAGAGAGAGAGAGAGAGAGAGAGAGAGAGAGAGAGAGAGAGAGAGAGAGAGAGAGAGAGCGAGCGAGCGAGCGAGGTAGACAGAGAGAGAGAGAGCGAGAGAGGTAGACAGAGAGAGAGAGAGCGAGAGAGGTAGACAGAGAGAGAGAGAGCGAGAGAGGTAGACAGAGAGCGAGAGAGCGAGGTTACATACGGAGAGTGAGAGAGAAATAGGAGAGAGGTTACACACAGAGAACGAGAGAGAAATAGGAAAGAGGTTACACACAGAGAACGAGAGAGAAATAGGAGAGAGGGTACACAGAGAGAACGAGAGAAATAGGAGAGAGGGTACACAGAGAGAACGAGAGAAATAAGAGAGATTACACACAGAGAACGAGAGAGAAATAGGAGAGAGGTTACACACAGAGAACGAGAGAGAAATAGGAGAGAGGTTACACACAGAGAACGAGAGAGAAATAGGAGAGAGGTTACATACAGAGAACGAGAGAGAAATAGAGAGAGGTTACACACAGAGAACGAGAGAGAAATAGGAGAGAGGGTACACACAGAGAACGAGAGAAATAGGAGAGGTTACACACAGAGAGAACGAGAGAAATAGGAGAGAGGTTACACACAGAGAGAACGAGAGAAATAGGAGAGAGGGTACACAGAGAGAGAACGAGAGAGAAATAGGAGAGAGGGTACACACAGAGAGAACGAGAGAAATAGGAGAGAGGGTACACAGAGAGAGAACGAGAGAAATAGGAGAGAGGTTACACACAGAGAGAACGAGAGAAATAGGAGAGAGGGTACACAGAGAGAGAACGAGAGAGAAATAGGAGAGAGGGTACACACAGAGAGAGCAGAGTTCTGCACAGCACCACGTTAACAATTATTATTATTATTATTATTATTATTATTATTATTATTATTAACAAGGCTGTCTTTGTTTCTCCATTTGAGGGATTGTTCCTCTGCTGCCCCAGGTAGCCCAGCACAGGAAGAAAGAGAACTCTCATTCCTCTGGACATTCTAGGATTTACTGCAACTATCCTTACTAGGGGATTCAACAGAGAAGTAAAGACTATCTGAACAGACATGATACCTCTGGAACACAACTGGAGACTAGAACTGACAGGGCTGAAGAGACTGGAGAACATAGAAAAAAAGGTGATTGAAGGCATCATAAGGGTAAAGAAAAAACAAGAGGAGAGGAAAGAGAGAGAAGAGGAGATGAGGAGAGGAGATGGGACAGAGAGAAGAGGAGAGGTGATGAGAGATGAGGGGGCGGAGAGAAGACGAGAGGTGAGGGGACGGAGAGAAGAGGTGAGAAGGGGGACGGAGAGAAGAGGTGAGAAGGGGGACGGAGAGAAGACGAGAGGTGAGGGGGCGGAGAGAAGACGAGAGGTGAGGGGACGGAGAGAAGAGGTGAGAAGGGGGACGGAGAGAAGACGAGAGGTGAGGGGACGGAGAGAAGACGAGAGGTGAGGGGACGGAGAGAAGACGAGAGGTGAGGGGACGGAGAGAAGAGGTGAGGAGAGGTGAGGGGACGGAGAGAAGAGGTGAGAAGGGGGACGGAGAGAAGAGGAGAGGTGGGGGGACGGAGAGAAGAGGAGAGTGGGGGGACGGAGAGAAGAGGAGAGGTAGGGGGATGGAGAGAAGAGGTGAGGTGGGGGGACGGAGAGAAGAGGTGAGGAGAGGTGAGGGGCGGAGAAAAGAGGTGAGGTGGGGGGACGGGAGAGAAGAGGTGAGGTGGGGGACGGAGAGAAGAGGAGAGGTGAGGGGACGGAGAGAAGAGGTGAGGGGACGGAGAGAAGAGGAGAGGTGAGGGGACGGAGAGAAGAGGTGAGGGGACGGAGAGAAGAGGAGAGGTGAGGGGACGGAGAGAAGAGGTGAGGGGACGGAGAGAAGAGGAGAGGTGAGGGGACGGAGAGAAGAGGTGAGGGGACGGAGAGAAGAGGAGAGGTGAGGGGACGGAGAGAAGAGGAGAGGTGAGGGACGGAGAGAAGAGGTGAGGGGACGGAGAGAAGAGGTGAGGGGACGGAGAGAAGAGGAGAGGGGACGGAGAGAAGAGGTGAGGGACGGAGAGAAGAGGTGAGGGGACGGAGAGAAGAGGAGAGGGGACGGAGAGAAGAGGTGAGGGGACGGAGAGAAGAGGTGAGGGGACGGAGAGAAGAGGAGAGGGACGGAGAGAAGAGGAGAGGGGACGGAGAGAAGAGGTGAGGGGACGGAGAGAAGAGGAGAGGGGACGGAGAGAAGAGGTGAGGGGACGGAGAGAAGAGGAGAGGTGAGGGGACGGAGAGAAGAGGTGAGGGGACGGAGAGAAGAGGTGAGGGGACGGAGAGAAGAGGTGAGGGGACGGAGAGAAGAGGTGAGGGGACGGAGAGAAGAGGTGAGGGGACGGAGAGAAGAGGTGAGGGGACGGAGAGAAGAGGTGAGGGGACGGAGAGGAGAGGTGAGGGGACGGAGAGAAGAGGAGAGGTGATGAGAGGGGACGGAGAGGTGATGAGAGGTGAGGGGACGGAGAGAAGACGAGAGGTGAGAGGACGGAGAGAAGACGAGTGGTGAGGGGACGGAGAGGAGAGAAGACGAGTGGTGAGGGGACGGAGAGAAGAGGTGAGGTGGGGGGACTGATAGAAGAGGAGAGGTGGGGGGACTGATAGAAGAGGAGAGGTGGGGGGACGGAGAGAAGAGGAGAGGTGGGGGGACGGAGAGAAGGGGAGAGGTGGGGGGACGGAGAGAAGAGGAGAGGTGAGGGGGACGGAGAAAAGAGGAGAGGTGAGGGGGACGGAGAGGTGAGGGGACGGAGAGAAGAGGAGATGTGAGGGGGACGGAGAGAAGAGGAGAGGTGAGGGGACGGAGAGAAGAGGAGAGGTGAGGGGGACGGAGAGAAGAGGAGAGATGGCGGAGAGAAGAGGAGAGGTGAGGGGACGGAGAGAAGAGGAGAGGTGAGGGGACGGAGAGAAGAGGAGAGGTGAGGGGACGGAGAGAAGAGGAGAGGTGAGGGGGACGGAGAGAAGAGGAGAGGTGAGGGGGACGGAGAGAAGAGGAGAGGTGAGGGGACGGAGAGAAGAGGAGAGGTGGGGGACGGAGAGAAGAGGAGAGGTGGGGGGACGGAGAGAAGAGGTGAGGAGAGGTGAGGGGCGGAGAGAAGAGGCGAGGAGAGGTGAGGGGCGGAGAGAAGAGGAGAAGTGGGGGACCGGAGAGAAGAGGAGAGGTGGGGCGACGGAGAGAAGAGGAGAGGTGAGGGGACGGAGAGAAGAGGTGAGGGGACGGAGAGAAGAGGTGAGGGGACGGAGAGAAGAGGAGAGGTGAGGGGACGGAGAGAAGAGGTGAGGGGACGGAGAGAAGAGGAGAGGTGAGGGGACGGAGAGAAGAGGAGAGGTGAGGGGACGGAGAGAAGAGGTGAGGGGACGGAGAGAAGAGGTGAGGGGACGGAGAGAAGAGGAGAGGTGAGGGGACGGAGAGAAGAGGTGAGGGGACGGAGAGAAGAGGTGAGGGGACGGAGAGAAGAGGAGAGATGGCGGAGAGAAGAGGAGAGGTGAGGGGACGGAGAGAAGAGGTGAGGGGACGGAGAGAAGAGGTGAGGGGACGGAGAGAAGAGGAGAGATGGCGGTGAGAAGAGGAGAGGTGGCGGAGAGAAGAGGATAGGTGAGGGGACGGAGAGAAGAGGAGAGGTGAGGGGACGGAGAGAAGAGGTGAGGGGACGGAGAGAAGAGGTGAGGGGACGGAGAGAAGAGGTGAGGGGACGGAGAGGAGAGGTGAGGGGACGGAGAGAAGAGGAGAGGTGAGGGGACGGAGAGGTGATGAGAGGTGAGGGGACGGAGAGAAGACGAGAGGTGAGAGGACGGAGAGAAGACGAGTGGTGAGGGGACGGAGAGGAGAGAAGACGAGTGGTGAGGGGACGGAGAGAAGAGGTGAGGTGGGGGGACTGATAGAAGAGGAGAGGTGGGGGGACTGATAGAAGAGGAGAGGTGGGGGACGGAGAGAAGAGGAGAGGTGGGGGGACGGAGAGAAGGGGAGAGGTGGGGGGACGGAGAGAAGAGGAGAGGTGAGGGGGACGGAGAAAAGAGGAGAGGTGAGGGGGACGGAGAGGTGAGGGGACGGAGAGAAGAGGAGATGTGAGGGGGACGGAGAGAAGAGGAGAGGTGAGGGGACGGAGAGAAGAGGAGAGGTGAGGGGACGGAGAGAAGAGGAGAGGTGAGGGGGACGGAGAGAAGAGGAGAGATGGCGGAGAGAAGAGGAGAGGTGAGGGGACGGAGAGAAGAGGAGAGGTGAGGGGACGGAGAGAAGAGGAGAGGTGAGGGGACGGAGAGAAGAGGAGAGGTGAGGGGGACGGAGAGAAGAGGAGAGGTGAGGGGGACGGAGAGAAGAGGAGAGGTGAGGGGACGGAGAGAAGAGGAGAGGTGGGGGGACGGAGAGAAGAGGAGAGGTGGGGGGACGGAGAGAAGAGGTGAGGAGAGGTGAGGGGCGGAGAGAAGAGGCGAAGTGGGGGACCGGAGAGAAGAGGAGAGGTGGGGCGACGGAGAGAAGAGGAGAGGTGAGGGGACGGAGAGAAGAGGTGAGGGGACGGAGAGAAGAGGTGAGGGGACGGAGAGAAGAGGAGAGGTGAGGGGACGGAGAGAAGAGGTGAGGGGACGGAGAGAAGAGGTGAGGTGAGGGGACGGAGAGAAGAGGTGAGGGACGGAGAGAAGAGGAGAGGTGAGGGGACGGAGAGAAGAGGTGAGGGGACGGAGAGAAGAGGAGAGGTGAGGGGACGGAGAGAAGAGGAGAGGTGAGGGACGGAGAGAAGAGGTGAGGGGACGGAGAGAAGAGGTGAGGGGACGGAGAGAAGAGGTGAGGGGACGGAGAGAAGAGGAGAGGTGAGGGGACGGAGAGAAGAGGTGAGGGACGGAGAGAAGAGGTGAGGGGACGGAGAGAAGAGGAGAGGTGAGGGGACGGAGAGAAGAGGTGAGGGGACGGAGAGAAGAGGAGAGGTGAGGGGACGGAGAGAAGAGGAGAGGTGAGGGGACGGAGAGAAGAGGTGAGGGACGGAGAGAAGAGGTGAGGGGACGGAGAGAAGAGGAGAGGTGAGGGGACGGAGAGAAGAGGTGAGGGGACGGAGAGAAGAGGTGAGGGGACGGAGAGAAGAGGAGAGATGGCGGAGAGAAGAGGATAGGTGAGGGGACGGAGAGAAGAGGTGAGGGGACGGAGAGAAGAGGTGAGGGACGGAGAGAAGAGGTGAGGGGACGGAGAGAAGAGGTGAGGGGGAGAGAAGAGGTGAGGGGACGGAGAGAAGAGGTGAGGGGACGGAGAGAAGAGGTGAGGGGACGGAGAGAAGAGGTGAGGGACGGAGAGAAGAGGTGAGGGGACGGAGAGAAGAGGTGAGGGGACGGAGAGAAGAGGTGAGGGGACGGAGAGAAGAGGTGAGGGGACGGAGAGAAGAGGTGAGGGGACGGAGAGGAGAGGTGAGGGGACGGAGAGAAGAGGAGAGGTGAGGGGACGGAGAGAAGAGGAGAGGTGAGGGGACGGAGAGGTGATGAGAGGTGAGGGGACGGAGAGAAGACGAGAGGTGAGAGGACGGAGAGAAGACGAGTGGTGAGGGGACGGAGAGGAGAGAAGACGAGTGGTGAGGGGACGGAGAGAAGAGGTGAGGTGGGGGGACTGATAGAAGAGGAGAGGTGGGGGGACTGATAGAAGAGGAGAGGTGGGGGGACGGAGAGAAGAGGAGAGGTGGGGGGACGGAGAGAAGGGGAGAGGTGGGGGACGGAGAGAAGAGGAGAGGTGAGGGGGACGGAGAAAAGAGGAGAGGTGAGGGGGACGGAGAGGTGAGGGGACGGAGAGAAGAGGAGATGTGAGGGGGACGGAGAGAAGAGGAGAGGTGAGGGGACGGAGAGAAGAGGAGAGGTGAGGGGACGGAGAGAAGAGGAGAGGTGAGGGGGACGGAGAGAAGAGGAGAGATGGCGGAGAGAAGAGGAGAGGTGAGGGGACGGAGAGAAGAGGAGAGGTGAGGGGGACGGAGAGAAGAGGAGAGGTGAGGGGGACGGAGAGAAGAGGAGAGGTGAGGGGACGGAGAGAAGAGGAGAGGTGAGGGGGACGGAGAGAAGAGGAGAGGTGAGGGGGACGGAGAGAAGAGGAGAGGTGAGGGGGCGGAGAGAAGAGGAGAGATGGCGGAGAGAAGAGGAGAAGTGGGGGACGGAGAGAAGAGGAGAGGTGGGGGGACGGAGAGAAGAGGAGAGGTGGGGGGACGGAGAGAAGAGGAGAGGTGGCGGGGAGAAGAGGAGAGGTGAGGGGAATGAGAGAAGAGATGGGTGTAATGAAAAAAAGCAGGTTCCTACTGAATGTGTCTGCTCCCCTGAGAAAGACAAAAAGCAGGTTCCTACTGAATGTGTCTGCTCCTCTGAGAAAGACAAAAAGCAGTCTCTGCCTCAGGCTGTGTTTGATCAAGACACAGATAACACCTCTGCTACTTTGTCTAATTGATCTCACTTCAGAATCCCCCAGAATCAGCCCAGACACCATTATTTAAATCATTAGCAGTTGGCTGTAATTATGTGTATCCCTTTACCAGAGGGCTAATACACACCTTACTAAGCACAGCTCAAACCAGGCCGGGCCGAGAGAGAGGGAGGGTGTGTGAGTGAGTGAGTCGGTGAATTGCGGCATGAATAGGGTTGCAAAGGGTCGGAATCTTTCCGGGAAATGTTCCATGGGAAGTTAAACCCTGGAATTTGGGGAATTTATCTTAAATTAATTTTTTTAAATGATTGTTTAGAACCGTGAACCTTCTTCTGTGGGAGACAAGGCAATTCTAGGTCTTGTGGCATATTTTAGTTAAACTATCCCCAATTCAATGGAATTGCAACCCTCTGCATGCACAGTGCATTCTTCCATCCCATGTACAGCTGATTGTCAAGATCTTGCACAGGCCTCCCTCCTCATGCCTTTTGCACACAATGTATATAGACTCTTTTTTTCTACTGTGTTATTGACTTGTTAATTGTTTACTCCATGTGTAACTCTGTGTTGTCTGTTCACACTGCTATGCTTGATCTTGGCCAGGTCACAGTTGCAAATGAGAACTTGTTCTCAACTAGCCTACCTGGTTAAATAAAGGGGAAATAAAATTTAAACATTTTAAAAACTAATGAGATGCTATTGAGCCCAGACTAATACACTGTCTGAGCCAAGGACTACATGCTTTCTGGTAAGTTTTGATTAGAACACTGGGTGGGGTGAATATATTTTATATGACATACATCATTTTTTATTAACTAGTAAATAGTAGCCTACAGCAAAGTGTGTTTAAATAATTTCTAACTTTTTATAACAATTTCTGCTAGTTAGTATTTGCTACCATGTGGGTTTTAGCTTGCTTGAGCCTGCTAACCGAGTGTTAATTCACCTGTTTCCATACATGTATCATTTTAAAACATTTATCTGACAAAAGAAGTTGTTTAATCTAATCTTAACTATTTATCTGTACATAGAATTGTATTTGATTTTTTACTCCTTACTGATTTTTTACTCCTTTTTTTCTAATCACTACAGGAAAATGCAATGGGCACTATCTGATGTGTAGCTGCTGTAGAAGGAAAAGCTGTGCACATTCATATGTGAAGAATGCAACAAAGATGCAGAATCATCTGGCCAAGTGGATAAAGTTCCCTCAGTGCTCACAATCAGGCGCTACCCAGGTGCTAGCCCATCAGGCGCTACCCAGGTGCTATCCCATCAGGCGCTACCCAGGTGCTAGCCCATCAGGCGCTACCCAGGTGCTAGCCCATCAGGCGCTACCCAGGTGCTAGCCCATCAGGCGCTACCCAGGTGCTAGCCCATCAGGCGCTACCCAGGTGCTAGCCCATCAGGCGCTACCCAGGTGCTAGCCCATCAGGCGCTAGCCCATCAGGTGCTAGCCAGGCGCTAGCCCATCAGGCGCTAGCCCATCAGGCGCTAGCCCATCAGGCGCTAGCCCATCAGGCGCTAGCCCATCAGGCGCTAACCAGGTGCTAGCCCATCAGGCGCTAGCCCATCAGGCGCTAGCCCATCAGGCGCTAACCAGGTGCTAGCCCATCAGGCGCTAACCAGGTGCTAGCCCATCAGGCGCTAACCAGGTGCTAGCCCATCAGGCGCTAACCAGGTGCTAGCCCATCAGGCGCTAACCAGGTGCTAGCCCATCAGGCGCTAACCATGTGCTAGCCCATCAGACACTAACCAGTATTGATAGAGTATCAGAGGGCTCCCATCCTGTAGCCTATAGTTGGGCTGGAATGACACCAGTATCACTGTACTCCTTAGTATCGTAGCTATGAAACAAAACATATTTAACTTCTTTAGAACAGCCCTAATGTTGGAAACAAACATCATTATGTTGTCATCCAGAGACACATTTAATTCCAAGCCATAGCACACAATATGTTACATACAGCAGGTTTTTAAAGAACCAAAGAGTTGTCTGTTTTGTGTTTTCATTTTTGCAATGGAAAAAAATATTGCGATACTTATCACTTATCAATGCTTATCATCACAGTCCTAGTCTACAGCAGGAAATGCTTATCATCACAGTCCTAGTCTACAGCAGGAAATGCTTATCATCACAGTCCTAGTCTACAGCAGGAAATGCTTATCATCACAGTCCTAGTCTACAGCAGGAAATGCTTATCATCACAGTCCTAGTCTACAGCAGGAAATGCTTATCATCACAGTCCTAGTCTACAGCAGGAAATGCTTATCATCACAGTCCTAGTCTACAGCAGGAAATGCTTATCATCACAGTCCTAGTCTACAGCAGGAAATGCTTATCATCACAGTCCTAGTCTACAGCAGGAAATGCTTAACAAAAATTGGACTGAACCCAAGACTGTGGGTTTCACAATTGAGATCAATGGAGCACTAAAAACCATGTGAAGCTTGGACCTAATGAACACACACACACACACACACACACACACACACACACACACACACAGTGGTGAGGTGCCTAGTGGCTTGTGCCGACCATGACCCACATTCCCCAGGCTTGTGTCCCTCGTCTAAGGAGAGGAAACCGAGGGGGTTAGTTCATACCTCCACCACACACACCACCTTGTTTCTGTTAGTATCATTTTAATGAGGATTATAATCTTTACAACAACCATATTGATAAACAAAATCCCACTAATATGCTGCTCTCTGTGTTTTTATCCAGGCCTGGGATGTGGTACACACACACACACACACACACACACACACACACACACACACACACACACACACACACACACACACACACACACACACACACACACACACACACACACACACACACACACACACACACACACACACACACACACACACACACACACACACAAGCCTGCGCGAGCATGCAGGCAACACGCAGCCATACACTCTGAAGTAAATGCTGGCTCAGTGACAAGCTGTGGAATTGGTATTAATCATGTCTACACACCATAACACAAATCACAAGAACACTCAGAAGACAATAAGCCATTATGTTCATGTATTGAGTGGAGATGTAGAAAATAACCATCAGTCAAAGAAATGAGGTTGAACCAGACAGAGACAGTGTCCTGTGGGAGAGCAGAGAGGGTGTTAAGAGTCGATGGATTTCATCAGAAACACGGACAGCTCTCCTCCAGAGAGAAATGTATTACAGTCTGACAACAGGGTCCCCACTGACGGTGGGAGTACATGAGTGACTGTGTGTGTGTGTGTGTGTGTGTGTGTGTTTTTCAAAGATGAGAGAGAGAAATGAAAGAAAGCGAGAGAGAGAGAGAGAGCAGTGTTTCATCTGGGAGTTCCACCCGCTGCCAGGCATCCAGAGGGTTTCAGTCACTCCCCATCCTAGTGCCATGGCAGGGTGAGATAGGTCTCTATGGAGACGGGCAGGGTGAGATAGGTCTCTATGGAGACGGGCAGGGTGAGATAGGTCTCTATGGAGACGGGCAGGGTGAGATAGGTCTCTATGGAGACGGGCAGGGTGAGATAGGTCTCTATGGAGACGGGCAGGGTGAGATAGGTCTCAATGGAGACAGGCTGGGTAGGGACGGGAGAGGGGATGACACCCGCGTTTCATCATCCAGGCTTCCCCTCAGTCTCTCTCGCGCACACACACACACACACACACACCTACATTGTGTTTTAGTCACCAACCAAGTAACTGAGACATGTCTTTACATGAAACATAACCTGGACTAGAACCAGCCGTCCTCCTCACCTTCATTCAAATGGGGAGGATCTGTAGTAATGGAGGGAAGCAGCATCTCCTTTCGCCTGCTGCTGGTTAGAGAGCAGGTCAACACCATGACAGTCCCAAAGGGAACCTGCCCTATTCCCTACATAGTGCACTACTTCTGAAAAGAGCCCTGTAAGCCCTGGTCAAAAGTAGTACATTTGAGACCCAACCCAGACCAACCCCCAGTGTTCCTGTCCTCTGTGATTCATTCAGACCCCCACACATCAGACAAACCCCCAGTGTTCCTGTCCTCTGTGATTCATTCCCCACACATCAGACAAACCCCCAGTGTTCCTGTCCTCTGTGATTCATTCCCCCGACACATCAGACAAACCCCCAGTGTTCCTGTCCTCTGTGATTCATTTCCCCCCACACACACCAGACAAACCCCAGTGTTCCTGTCCTCTGTGATTCATTCCCCCACACACACCAGACAAACCCCCAGTGTTCCTGTCCTCTGTGATTCATTCCCCCACACACACCAGACAAACCCCCAGTGTTCCTGTCCTCTGTGATTCATTCCCCCCACACACACCAGACAAACCCCCAGTGTTCCTGTCCTCTGTGATTCATTCCCCCCACACACACCAGACAACCCACACCACCACCAACCAACACACACCAGGCAACCCACAACACCACCACCCCACACACACCAGCCAACCCACACCACCACCACCTGACATGTCACACAGTCACCAAGGTCTCCCAACCAGTGCATCGGTCAGGAAAACGGACACATTGAATTCCAGTCATTACTGGTAATGTATTGACTGTGAAGAGACGTCTGAGTAGACATTGAAAAGGTTGTATAAATGGGGAGAATCACTAAGTCTCACACACAACTCCGCAGAGGCCTTTGCACGGCTATAAGACGACTGAGGTAATACGGAGCTCGCTCATGTGACTCACATTGTGATTCTCTCTCTGCTGCTTTAGGTTTGGTTCTCAGAGTTAATCTCCATCACAATATAAACCCTGATCAAATCCCTCCACTGTAGGAGGAGTGCCGGAATTACTCTGTGTGTGTGTGTGTGTGTGTGTGTGTGTGTGTGTGTGTGTGTGTGTGTGTGTGTGTGTGTGTGTGTGTGTGTGTGTGTGTGTGTGTGTGTGTGTGTGTGTGTGTGTGTGTGTGTGTGTGTGTGTGTGTGTGTGTGTGTGTGTGTGTGTGTGTGTGTGAGAGAGAGAGAGAGAGAGAGAGAGAGAGAGAGAGAGAGAGAGAGAGAGAGTGAGTGAGTGAGTGAGTGAGTGAGTGAGTGAGTGAGTGAGTGAGTGAGTGAGTGAGTGAGTGAGTGAGTGAGTGAGTGAGTGAGTGAGTGAGTGACAGACAGGATAGTGTATGCTGTTCTATTCCTTGTATAGTCTGTAGGATGTGTGTGTATGAGGGTTATCGTAGAGAAGGTTACCAGACAGGTTATCATAGAGAAGGTTACCAGACAGGTTATCATAGAGAAGGTTACCAGACAGGTTATCATAGAGAAGGTTACCAGACAGGTTATCATAGAGAAGGTGATATTTCACCCAATCTAAATCCCCTTCATGGTGTTCCAAAACACAACAATAACACTGCTGCTGAACCAATGGGCAGCCAGCAACCCTCTGGGTCTCATGCACTGATAATATACACTGTGTGTGTGGCACTGATAACTCAATGGGAGGTTTACAGTCCATTCCAGTTGACAGGAAACAGGGAATGAAAGGCCATTCTCTGCTGAGGGGAACAGTCCTGTAGTGGAGGCTCATATTACAACACAGGAATGGCTGCTCTGTGCCAAAATGGAACTAATATCAGTTTCTTTCACTCTCCCTCTGTCTACCTCAATGACTCTACCTCTCTGTACAGCTCTTTATTCTCCCTCTCCCCCTCCCTCTCCAGCTCTTTATCCTCTCCCCCCTCCCTCTCCAGCTCTTTATCCCCCCCTCTCTCCAGCTCTTTATCCCCCTCCCCCTCCAGCTCTTTATTCTCCCTCTCCCCCTCCCTCTCCAGCTCTTTATCCTCTCCCCCTCCCTCTCCAGCTCTTTATCCTCTCCCCCTCCCTCTCCAGCTCTTTATCCCCCTTCCCCCTCCAGCTCTTTCCCCCCCCCTCTCTCCAGCTCTTTATCCCCCCTCTCTCCAGCTCTTTATCCCCCCCCCTCTCTCCAGCTCTTTATCCCCCTCCCCCTCCAGCTCTTTATCCCCCTCCCCCTCCAGCTCTTTATCCCCCCCTCTCTCCAGCTCTTTATCCCCCTCCCTCTCCAGCTCTTTATCCTCTCCCCCTCCCTCTCCAGCTCTTTATCCCCCCCTCTCTCCAGCTCTTTATCCCCCTCCCCCTCCAGCTCTTTATCCTCCCCCCTCTCTCCAGCTCTTTATCCCCCCCTCCAGCTCTTTATCCTCCCCCTCTCTCCAGCTCTTTATCCCCCCTCTCTCCAGCTCTTTATCCCCCTCCCCCTCCAGCTCTTTATCCTCCCCCCTCTCTCCAGCTCTTTATCCTCTCTCCCCCCTCCAGCTCTTTATCCTCTCTCTCTACAGCTCTCTCAATCTCCTCCAGTAATCATCCCTCTCCTTCATTCCCACAACCAGCTGGGTTCATTCAGTAGTCTAATAGGAGATCTACTTCAGTCCATTATGATGAATGTAATGGTGTTGTCCAACTTCCACAACTGTCCAGTCAACCACAGTCCAACCCACATCATTCATGTAAAAGCCTTCGCCAGCTATCTGACCCCCACGTTACTCATCTCCATCGCAGTCTATTCATGCCATCCTACAGTATATCAGATTGGGAGGTTACAGGCAAATTATGACTAAATACTAGGATTTAGCTGTTCAGAACAAAATGTCTGACACAACATTCTATAAATGGACATGAATAAACCAAACTTACAGTGGAAAGGACAACTGATGCCAAATCTACGACTTCACTTCTCGATTTTACCGTGTAAGAAATGACTGAGAACGATCCATCCAGTCAGCTGATGGCAGGGAGATTCCCTGTAGCCGACAGACCCTTCTACAGTCAGCTGATGGCAGGGAGATTCCCTGTAGCCCACAGACCCTTCTACAGTCAGCTGATGGCAGGGAGATTCCCTGTAGCCCACAGACCCTTCTACAGTCAGCTGATGGCAGGGAGATTCCCTGTAGCCCACAGACCCTTCTACAGTCAGCTGATGGCAGGGAGATTCCCTGTAGCCCACAGACCCTTCTACAGTCAGCTGATGGCAGGGAGATTCCTGTAGCCCACAGACCCTTCTACATTCAGTTGATGGCAGGAAGATTCCCTGTGGCCCACAGACCCTTCTACAGTCAGCTGATGGCAGGGAGATTCCCTGTAGCCCACAGACCCTTCTACAGTCAGCTGATGGCAGGGAGATTCCTGTAGCCCACAGACCCTTCTACAGTCAGCTGATGGCAGGGAGATTCCCTGTAGCCCACAGACCCTTCTACAGTCAGCTGATGGCAGGGAGATTCCCTGTAGCCCACAGACCCTTCTACAGTCAGCTGATGGCAGGGAGATTCCCTGTAGCCCACAGACCCTTCTACAGTCAGCTGATGGCAGGGAGATTCCCTGTAGCCCACAGACCCTTCTACAGTCAGCTGATGGCAGGGAGATTCCCTGTAGCCCACAGACCCTTCTACAGTCAACTGATGGCAGGGAGATTCCCTGTAGTCCACAGACCCTTCTACAGTCAACTGATGGCAGGGAGATTCCCTGTAGTCCACAGACCCTTCTACAGTCAGCTGATGGCAGGGAGATTCCCTGTAGCCCACAGACCATTCTACAGTCAGCTGATGGCAGGAGATTCCTGTAGCCCACAGACCCTTCTACAGTCAACTGATGGCAGGGAGATTCCCTGTAGCCCACAGACCCTTCTACAGTCAGCTGATGGCAGGGAGATTCCCTGTAGCCCACAGACCCTTCTACAGTCAGCTGATGGCAGGGAGATTCCCTGTAGCCCACAGACCCTTCTACAGTCAGCTGATGGCAGGGAGATTCCCTGTAGCCCACAGACCCTTCTACAGTCAGCTGATGGCAGGGAGATTCCCTGTAGCCCACAGACCCTTCTACATTCAGTTGATGGCAGGAAGATTCCCTGTGGCCCACAGACCCTTCTACAGTCAGCTGATGGCAGGGAGATTCCCTGTAGCCCACAGACCCTTCTACAGTCAGCTGATGGCAGGGAGATTCCCTGTAGCCCACAGACCCTTCTACAGTCAGCTGATGGCAGGGAGATTCCCTGTAGCCCACAGACCCTTCTACAGTCAGCTGATGGCAGGGAGATTCCCTGTAGCCCACAGACCCTTCTACAGTCAGCTGATGGCAGGGAGATTCCCTGTAGCCCACAGACCCTTCTACAGTCAGCTGATGGCAGGGAGATTCCCTGTAGCCCACAGACCCTTCTACAGTCAGCTGATGGCAGGGAGATTCCCTGTAGCCCACAGACCCTTCTACAGTCAACTGATGGCAGGGAGATTCCCTGTAGTCCACAGACCCTTCTACAGTCAACTGATGGCAGGGAGATTCCCTGTAGTCCACAGACCCTTCTACAGTCAGCTGATGGCAGGGAGATTCCCTGTAGCCCACAGACCATTCTACAGTCAGCTGATGGCAGGGAGATTCCTGTAGCCCACAGACCCTTCTACAGTCAACTGATGGCAGGGAGATTCCTGTAGCCCACAGACCCTTCTACAGTCAGCTGATGGCAGGGAGATTCCCTGTAGCCCACAGACCCTTCTACAGTCAGCTGATGGCAGGGAGATTCCCTGTAGCCCACAGACCCTTCTACAGTCAGCTGATGGCAGGGAGATTCCCTGTAGCCCACAGACCCTTCTACAGTCAGCTGATGGCAGGGAGATTCCCTGTAGCCCACAGACCCTTCTACATTCAGTTGATGGCAGGAAGATTCCCTGTGGCCCACAGACCCTTCTACAGTCAGCTGATGGCAGGGAGATTCCCTGTAGCCCACAGACCCTTCTACAGTCAGCTGATGGCAGGGAGATTCCCTGTAGCCCACAGACCCTTCTACAGTCAGCTGATGGCAGGGAGATTCCCTGTAGCCCACAGACCCTTCTACAGTCAGCTGATGGCAGGGAGATTCCCTGTAGCCCACAGACCCTTCTACAGTCAGCTGATGGCAGGGAGATTCCCTGTAGCCCACAGACCCTTCTACAGTCAGCTGATGGCAGGGAGATTCCCTGTAGCCCACAGACCCTTCTACATTCAGTTGATGGCAGGAAGATTCCCTGTGGCCCACAGACCCTTCTACAGTCAGCTGATGGCAGGGAGATTCCCTGTAGCCCACAGACCCTTCTACAGTCAGCTGATGGCAGGGAGATTCCCTGTAGCCCACAGACCCTTCTACAGTCAGCTGATGGCAGGGAGATTCCCTGTAGCCCACAGACCCTTCTACAGTCAGCTGATGGCAGGGAGATTCCCTGTAGCCCACAGACCCTTCTACAGTCAGCTGATGGCAGGGGGATACCCTGTAGCCCACAGATCCTTCTACAGTGGCCTCAATTTGACACTTCAGAGAGAAAATAGCACTCAGAGCCAGTCTCTCTGAGGAGGAGGATGTGTGGAAGAGTACAGTGGTGGAAAAAGTACCCAATTGGAAAACTTGAAAAAAGGTAAAGATATAGAAAATGACTCAAGTGAAAGTCACCCAGTAAAATACACCTAGAGGTAAAGTGAAAGTCACCCAGTAAAATACACCTAGAGGTAAAGTGAAAGTCACCCAGTAAAATACACCTAGAGGTAAAGTGAAAGTCACCCAGTAAAATACACCTAGAGGTAAAGTGAAAGTCACCCAGTAAAATACAACTTGAGGTAAAGTGAAAGTCACCCGGTAAAATACAACTTGAGGTAAAGTCTAAAGGTACTTGTATTTAAATATACTTACGTATCAAAAGAAATCATCTCAAATACCCTACATTAAGCAACCCAGACGGCACCTTTTTATTTACAGACAGCCAGGGACAGACTCCAACACTCAGACATCATTTACAAAGTAAGCATGTGTGTTTAGTGAGTCTGCCAGATCAGGGGCAGTAGGGATGACCAGGGATGTTCTCTTGAGAAGTGCAAAAATTGGACAATTTTCTTGTCCTGCTAACCATTCAAAATGTAACCAGTACTTTTAGGTGTCAGGGAAAATGTATGGGGTAAAAAGTACAGTTGTCAAAACTATAAATAGTACAGTACAGATAACCCCCAAAACTATAAATAGTACAGTACAGATAACCCCCAAAACTATAAATAGTACAGGGGGGACGGAGAGAAGAGGAGAGGTGGGGGGACGGAGAGAAGAGGAGAGGTGGCGGGGAGAAGAGGAGAGGTGAGGGGAATGAGAGAAGAGATGGGTGTAATGAAAAAAAGCAGGTTCCTACTGAATGTGTCTGCTCCCCTGAGAAAGACAAAAAGCAGGTTCCTACTGAATGTGTCTGCTCCTCTGAGAAAGACAAAAAGCAGTCTCTGCCTCAGGCTGTGTTTGATCAAGACACAGATAACACCTCTGCTACTTTGTCTAATTGATCTCACTTCAGAATCCCCCAGAATCAGCCCAGACACCATTATTTAAATCATTAGCAGTTGGCTGTAATTATGTGTATCCCTTTACCAGAGGGCTAATACACACCTTACTAAGCACAGCTCAAACCAGGCCGGGCCGAGAGAGAGGGAGGGTGTGTGAGTGAGTGAGTCGGTGAATTGCGGCATGAATAGGGTTGCAAAGGGTCGGAATCTTTCCGGGAAATGTTCCATGGGAAGTTAAACCCTGGAATTTGGGGAATTTATCTTAAATTAATTTTTTTAAATGATTGTTTAGAACCGTGAACCTTCTTCTGTGGGAGACAAGGCAATTCTAGGTCTTGTGGCATATTTTAGTTAAACTATCCCCAATTCAATGGAATTGCAACCCTCTGCATGCACAGTGCATTCTTCCATCCCATGTACAGCTGATTGTCAAGATCTTGCACAGGCCTCCCTCCTCATGCCTTTTGCACACAATGTATATAGACTCTTTTTTTTTTCTACTGTGTTATTGACTTGTTAATTGTTTACTCCATGTGTAACTCTGTGTTGTCTGTTCACACTGCTATGCTTGATCTTGGCCAGGTCACAGTTGCAAATGAGAACTTGTTCTCAACTAGCCTACCTGGTTAAATAAAGGGGAAATAAAATTTAAACATTTTAAAAACTAATGAGATGCTATTGAGCCCAGACTAATACACTGTCTGAGCCAAGGACTACATGCTTTCTGGTAAGTTTTGATTAGAACACTGGGTGGGGTGAATATATTTTATATGACATACATCATTTTTTATTAACTAGTAAATAGTAGCCTACAGCAAAGTGTGTTTAAATAATTTCTAACTTTTTATAACAATTTCTGCTAGTTAGTATTTGCTACCATGTGGGTTTTAGCTTGCTTGAGCCTGCTAACCGAGTGTTAATTCACCTGTTTCCATACATGTATCATTTTAAAACATTTATCTGACAAAAGAAGTTGTTTAATCTAATCTTAACTATTTATCTGTACATAGAATTGTATTTGATTTTTTACTCCTTACTGATTTTTTACTCCTTTTTTTCTAATCACTACAGGAAAATGCAATGGGCACTATCTGATGTGTAGCTGCTGTAGAAGGAAAAGCTGTGCACATTCATATGTGAAGAATGCAACAAAGATGCAGAATCATCTGGCCAAGTGGATAAAGTTCCCTCAGTGCTCACAATCAGGCGCTACCCAGGTGCTAGCCCATCAGGCGCTACCCAGGTGCTATCCCATCAGGCGCTACCCAGGTGCTAGCCCATCAGGCGCTACCCAGGTGCTAGCCCATCAGGCGCTACCCAGGTGCTAGCCCATCAGGCGCTACCCAGGTGCTAGCCCATCAGGCGCTACCCAGGTGCTAGCCCATCAGGCGCTAGCCCATCAGGTGCTAGCCAGGCGCTAGCCCATCAGGCGCTAGCCCATCAGGCGCTAGCCCATCAGGCGCTAGCCCATCAGGCGCTAACCAGGTGCTAGCCCATCAGGCGCTAGCCCATCAGGCGCTAGCCCATCAGGCGCTAGCCCATCAGGCGCTAACCAGGTGCTAGCCCATCAGGCGCTAACCAGGTGCTAGCCCATCAGGCGCTAACCAGGTGCTAGCCCATCAGGCGCTAACCAGGTGCTAGCCCATCAGGCGCTAACCAGGTGCTAGCCCATCAGGCGCTAACCAGGTGCTAGCCCATCAGGCGCTAACCATGTGCTAGCCCATCAGACACTAACCAGTATTGATAGAGTATCAGAGGGCTCCCATCCTGTAGCCTATAGTTGGGCTGGAATGACACCAGTATCACTGTACTCCTTAGTATCGTAGCTATGAAACAAAACATATTTAACTTCTTTAGAACAGCCCTAATGTTGGAAACAAACATCATTATGTTGTCATCCAGAGACACATTTAATTCCAAGCCATAGCACACAATATGTTACATACAGCAGGTTTTTAAAGAACCAAAGAGTTGTCTGTTTTGTGTTTTCATTTTTGCAATGGAAAAAAATATTGCGATACTTATCACTTATCAATGCTTATCATCACAGTCCTAGTCTACAGCAGGAAATGCTTATCATCACAGTCCTAGTCTACAGCAGGAAATGCTTATCATCACAGTCCTAGTCTACAGCAGGAAATGCTTATCATCACAGTCCTAGTCTACAGCAGGAAATGCTTATCATCACAGTCCTAGTCTACAGCAGGAAATGCTTATCATCACAGTCCTAGTCTACAGCAGGAAATGCTTATCATCACAGTCCTAGTCTACAGCAGGAAATGCTTATCATCACAGTCCTAGTCTACAGCAGGAAATGCTTAACAAAAATTGGACTGAACCCAAGACTGTGGGTTTCACAATTGAGATCAATGGAGCACTAAAAACCATGTGAAGCTTGGACCTAATGAACACACACACACACACACACACACACACACACACACACACACAGTGGTGAGGTGCCTAGTGGCTTGTGCCGACCATGACCCACATTCCCCAGGCTTGTGTCCCTCGTCTAAGGAGAGGAAACCGAGGGGGTTAGTTCATACCTCCACCACACACACAACCTTGTTTCTGTTAGTATCATTTTAATGAGGATTATAATCTTTACAACAACCATATTGATAAACAAAATCCCACTAATATGCTGCTCTCTGTGTTTTTATCCAGGCCTGGGATGTGGTACACACACACACACACACACACACACACACACACACACACACACACACACACACACACACACACACACACACACACACACACACACACACACACACACACACACACACACACACACACACACACACACACAAGCCTGCGCGAGCATGCAGGCAACACGCAGCCATACACTCTGAAGTAAATGCTGGCTCAGTGACAAGCTGTGGAATTGGTATTAATCATGTCTACACACCATAACACAAATCACAAGAACACTCAGAAGACAATAAGCCATTATGTTCATGTATTGAGTGGAGATGTAGAAAATAACCATCAGTCAAAGAAATGAGGTTGAACCAGACAGAGACAGTGTCCTGTGGGAGAGCAGAGAGGGTGTTAAGAGTCGATGGATTTCATCAGAAACACGGACAGCTCTCCTCCAGAGAGAAATGTATTACAGTCTGACAACAGGGTCCCCACTGACGGTGGGAGTACATGAGTGACTGTGTGTGTGTGTGTGTGTGTGTGTGTGTTTTTCAAAGATGAGAGAGAGAAATGAAAGAAAGCGAGAGAGAGAGAGAGAGCAGTGTTTCATCTGGGAGTTCCACCCGCTGCCAGGCATCCAGAGGGTTTCAGTCACTCCCCATCCTAGTGCCATGGCAGGGTGAGATAGGTCTCTATGGAGACGGGCAGGGTGAGATAGGTCTCTATGGAGACGGGCAGGGTGAGATAGGTCTCTATGGAGACGGGCAGGGTGAGATAGGTCTCTATGGAGACGGGCAGGGTGAGATAGGTCTCTATGGAGACGGGCAGGGTGAGATAGGTCTCAATGGAGACAGGCTGGGTAGGGACGGGAGAGGGGATGACACCCGCGTTTCATCATCCAGGCTTCCCCCTCAGTCTCTCTCGCGCACACACACACACACACACACACCTACATTGTGTTTTAGTCACCAACCAAGTAACTGAGACATGTCTTTACATGAAACATAACCTGGACTAGAACCAGCCGTCCTCCTCACCTTCATTCAAATGGGGAGGATCTGTAGTAATGGAGGGAAGCAGCATCTCCTTTCGCCTGCTGCTGGTTAGAGAGCAGGTCAACACCATGACAGTCCCAAAGGGAACCTGCCCTATTCCCTACATAGTGCACTACTTCTGAAAAGAGCCCTGTAAGCCCTGGTCAAAAGTAGTACATTTGAGACCCAACCCAGACCAACCCCCAGTGTTCCTGTCCTCTGTGATTCATTCCCCCCACACATCAGACAAACCCCCAGTGTTCCTGTCCTCTGTGATTCATTCCCCCACACATCAGACAAACCCCCAGTGTTCCTGTCCTCTGTGATTCATTCCCCCGACACATCAGACAAACCCCCAGTGTTCCTGTCCTCTGTGATTCATTTCCCCCCACACACCAGACAAACCCCCAGTGTTCCTGTCCTCTGTGATTCATTCCCCCACACACACCAGACAAACCCCCAGTGTTCCTGTCCTCTGTGATTCATTCCCCCCACACACACCAGACAAACCCCCAGTGTTCCTGTCCTCTGTGATTCATTCCCCCCCACACACACCAGACAAACCCCCAGTGTTCCTGTCCTCTGTGATTCATTCCCCCCACACACACCAGACAACCCACACCACCACCAACCAACACACACCAGGCAACCCACAACACCACCACCCCACACACACCAGCCAACCCACACCACCACCACCTGACATGTCACACAGTCACCAAGGTCTCCCAACCAGTGCATCGGTCAGGAAAACGGACACATTGAATTCCAGTCATTACTGGTAATGTATTGACTGTGAAGAGACGTCTGAGTAGACATTGAAAAGGTTGTATAAATGGGGAGAATCACTAAGTCTCACACACAACTCCGCAGAGGCCTTTGCACGGCTATAAGACGACTGAGGTAATACGGAGCTCG
Organism: Oncorhynchus gorbuscha; assembly: GCF_021184085.1. Taxonomy (NCBI): domain Eukaryota; kingdom Metazoa; phylum Chordata; class Actinopteri; order Salmoniformes; family Salmonidae; genus Oncorhynchus; species Oncorhynchus gorbuscha. The sequence continues at coordinate 160,980 of NW_025746046.1, forward strand.
CTCATGTGACTCACATTGTGATTCTCTCTCTGCTGCTTTAGGTTTGGTTCTCAGAGTTAATCTCCATCACAATATAAACCCTGATCAAATCCCTCCACTGTAGGAGGAGTGCCGGAATTACTCTGTGTGTGTGTGTGTGTGTGTGTGTGTGTGTGTGTGTGTGTGTGTGTGTGTGTGTGTGTGTGTGTGTGTGTGTGTGTGTGTGTGTGTGTGTGTGTGTGTGTGTGTGTGTGTGTGTGTGTGTGTGTGTGTGTGTGTGTGTGTGTGTGTGTGTGTGTGTGAGAGAGAGAGAGAGAGAGAGAGAGAGAGAGAGAGAGAGAGAGTGAGTGAGTGAGTGAGTGAGTGAGTGAGTGAGTGAGTGAGTGAGTGAGTGAGTGAGTGAGTGAGTGACAGACAGGATAGTGTATGCTGTTCTATTCCTTGTATAGTCTGTAGGATGTGTGTGTATGAGGGTTATCGTAGAGAAGGTTACCAGACAGGTTATCATAGAGAAGGTTACCAGACAGGTTATCATAGAGAAGGTTACCAGACAGGTTATCATAGAGAAGGTTACCAGACAGGTTATCATAGAGAAGGTGATATTTCACCCAATCTAAATCCCCTTCATGGTGTTCCAAAACACAACAATAACACTGCTGCTGAACCAATGGGCAGCCAGCAACCCTCTGGGTCTCATGCACTGATAATATACACTGTGTGTGTGGCACTGATAACTCAATGGGAGGTTTACAGTCCATTCCAGTTGACAGGAAACAGGGAATGAAAGGCCATTCTCTGCTGAGGGGAACAGTCCTGTAGTGGAGGCTCATATTACAACACAGGAATGGCTGCTCTGTGCCAAAATGGAACTAATATCAGTTTCTTTCACTCTCCCTCTGTCTACCTCAATGACTCTACCTCTCTGTACAGCTCTTTATTCTCCCTCTCCCCCCTCCCTCTCCAGCTCTTTATCCTCTCCCCCTCCCTCTCCAGCTCTTTATCCCCCCCTCTCTCCAGCTCTTTATCCCCCTCCCCCTCCAGCTCTTTATTCTCCCTCTCCCCCTCCCTCTCCAGCTCTTTATCCTCTCCCCCTCCCTCTCCAGCTCTTTATCCTCTCCCCCTCCCTCTCCAGCTCTTTATCCCCCTTCCCCCCTCCAGCTCTTTATCCCCCCCTCTCTCCAGCTCTTTATCCCCCCCTCTCTCCAGCTCTTTATCCCCCTCTCTCCAGCTCTTTATCCCCCTCCCCCTCCAGCTCTTTATCCCCCTCCCCCTCCAGCTCTTTATCCCCCCTCTCTCCAGCTCTTTATCCCCCTCCCTCTCCAGCTCTTTATCCTCTCCCCTCCCTCTCCAGCTCTTTATCCCCCCCTCTCTCCAGCTCTTTATCCCCCTCCCCCTCCAGCTCTTTATCCTCCCCCTCTCCAGCTCTTTATCCCCCCCCTCCAGCTCTTTATCCTCCCCCTCTCTCCAGCTCTTTATCCCCCCTCTCTCCAGCTCTTTATCCCCCTCCCCCTCCAGCTCTTTATCCTCCCCCTCTCTCCAGCTCTTTATCCTCTCTCCCCCCTCCAGCTCTTTATCCTCTCTCTCTACAGCTCTCTCAATCTCCTCCAGTAATCATCCCTCTCCTTCATTCCCACAACCAGCTGGGTTCATTCAGTAGTCTAATAGGAGATCTACTTCAGTCCATTATGATGAATGTAATGGTGTTGTCCAACTTCCACAACTGTCCAGTCAACCACAGTCCAACCCACATCATTCATGTAAAAGCCTTCGCCAGCTATCTGACCCCACGTTACTCATCTCCATCGCAGTCTATTCATGCCATCCTACAGTATATCAGATTGGGAGGTTACAGGCAAATTATGACTAAATACTAGGATTTAGCTGTTCAGAACAAAATGTCTGACACAACATTCTATAAATGGACATGAATAAACCAAACTTACAGTGGAAAGGACAACTGATGCCAAATCTACGACTTCACTTCTCGATTTTACCGTGTAAGAAATGACTGAGAACGATCCATCCAGTCAGCTGATGGCAGGGAGATTCCCTGTAGCCGACAGACCCTTCTACAGTCAGCTGATGGCAGGGAGATTCCCTGTAGCCCACAGACCCTTCTACAGTCAGCTGATGGCAGGGAGATTCCCTGTAGCCCACAGACCCTTCTACAGTCAGCTGATGGCAGGGAGATTCCTGTAGCCCACAGACCCTTCTACAGTCAGCTGATGGCAGGGAGATTCCCTGTAGCCCACAGACCCTTCTACAGTCAGCTGATGGCAGGGAGATTCCCTGTAGCCCACAGACCCTTCTACATTCAGTTGATGGCAGGAAGATTCCCTGTGGCCCACAGACCCTTCTACAGTCAGCTGATGGCAGGGAGATTCCCTGTAGCCCACAGACCCTTCTACAGTCAGCTGATGGCAGGGAGATTCCTGTAGCCCACAGACCCTTCTACAGTCAGCTGATGGCAGGGAGATTCCCTGTAGCCCACAGACCCTTCTACAGTCAGCTGATGGCAGGGAGATTCCCTGTAGCCCACAGACCCTTCTACAGTCAGCTGATGGCAGGGAGATTCCCTGTAGCCCACAGACCCTTCTACAGTCAGCTGATGGCAGGGAGATTCCCTGTAGCCCACAGACCCTTCTACAGTCAGCTGATGGCAGGGAGATTCCCTGTAGCCCACAGACCCTTCTACAGTCAACTGATGGCAGGGAGATTCCCTGTAGTCCACAGACCCTTCTACAGTCAACTGATGGCAGGGAGATTCCCTGTAGTCCACAGACCCTTCTACAGTCAGCTGATGGCAGGGAGATTCCCTGTAGCCCACAGACCATTCTACAGTCAGCTGATGGCAGGGAGATTCCCTGTAGCCCACAGACCCTTCTACAGTCAACTGATGGCAGGGAGATTCCCTGTAGCCCACAGACCCTTCTACAGTCAGCTGATGGCAGGGAGATTCCCTGTAGCCCACAGACCCTTCTACAGTCAGCTGATGGCAGGGAGATTCCCTGTAGCCCACAGACCCTTCTACAGTCAGCTGATGGCAGGGAGATTCCCTGTAGCCCACAGACCCTTCTACAGTCAGCTGATGGCAGGGAGATTCCCTGTAGCCCACAGACCCTTCTACATTCAGTTGATGGCAGGAAGATTCCCTGTGGCCCACAGACCCTTCTACAGTCAGCTGATGGCAGGGAGATTCCCTGTAGCCCACAGACCCTTCTACAGTCAGCTGATGGCAGGGAGATTCCCTGTAGCCCACAGACCCTTCTACAGTCAGCTGATGGCAGGGAGATTCCCTGTAGCCCACAGACCCTTCTACAGTCAGCTGATGGCAGGGAGATTCCCTGTAGCCCACAGACCCTTCTACAGTCAGCTGATGGCAGGGAGATTCCCTGTAGCCCACAGACCCTTCTACAGTCAGCTGATGGCAGGGAGATTCCCTGTAGCCCACAGACCCTTCTACAGTCAGCTGATGGCAGGGAGATTCCCTGTAGCCCACAGACCCTTCTACAGTCAACTGATGGCAGGGAGATTCCCTGTAGTCCACAGACCCTTCTACAGTCAACTGATGGCAGGGAGATTCCCTGTAGTCCACAGACCCTTCTACAGTCAGCTGATGGCAGGAGATTCCCTGTAGCCCACAGACCATTCTACAGTCAGCTGATGGCAGGGAGATTCCCTGTAGCCCACAGACCCTTCTACAGTCAACTGATGGCAGGGAGATTCCCTGTAGCCCACAGACCCTTCTACAGTCAGCTGATGGCAGGGAGATTCCTGTAGCCCACAGACCCTTCTACAGTCAGCTGATGGCAGGGAGATTCCCTGTAGCCCACAGACCCTTCTACAGTCAGCTGATGGCAGGGAGATTCCCTGTAGCCCACAGACCCTTCTACAGTCAGCTGATGGCAGGGAGATTCCTGTAGCCCACAGACCCTTCTACATTCAGTTGATGGCAGGAAGATTCCCTGTGGCCCACAGACCCTTCTACAGTCAGCTGATGGCAGGGAGATTCCCTGTAGCCCACAGACCCTTCTACAGTCAGCTGATGGCAGGGAGATTCCCTGTAGCCCACAGACCCTTCTACAGTCAGCTGATGGCAGGGAGATTCCCTGTAGCCCACAGACCCTTCTACAGTCAGCTGATGGCAGGGAGATTCCTGTAGCCCACAGACCCTTCTACAGTCAGCTGATGGCAGGGAGATTCCCTGTAGCCCACAGACCCTTCTACAGTCAGCTGATGGCAGGGAGATTCCCTGTAGCCCACAGACCCTTCTACATTCAGTTGATGGCAGGAAGATTCCCTGTGGCCCACAGACCCTTCTACAGTCAGCTGATGGCAGGGAGATTCCCTGTAGCCCACAGACCCTTCTACAGTCAGCTGATGGCAGGGAGATTCCCTGTAGCCCACAGACCCTTCTACAGTCAGCTGATGGCAGGGAGATTCCCTGTAGCCCACAGACCCTTCTACAGTCAGCTGATGGCAGGGAGATTCCCTGTAGCCCACAGACCCTTCTACAGTCAGCTGATGGCAGGGGGATACCCTGTAGCCCACAGATCCTTCTACAGTGGCCTCAATTTGACACTTCAGAGAGAAAATAGCACTCAGAGCCAGTCTCTCTGAGGAGGAGGATGTGGAAGAGTACAGTGGTGGAAAAAGTACCCAATTGGAAAATTGGAAAACTTGAAAAAGGTAAAGATATAGAAAATGACTCAAGTGAAAGTCACCCAGTAAAATACACCTAGAGGTAAAGTGAAAGTCACCCAGTAAAATACACCTAGAGGTAAAGTGAAAGTCACCCAGTAAAATACACCTAGAGGTAAAGTGAAAGTCACCCAGTAAAATACACCTAGAGGTAAAGTGAAAGTCACCCAGTAAAATACAACTTGAGGTAAAGTGAAAGTCACCCGGTAAAATACAACTAGAGGTAACTTGAGGTAAAGTCTAAAGGTACTTGTATTTAAATATACTTACGTATCAAAAGAAATCATCTCAAATACCCTACATTAAGCAACCCAGACGGCACCTTTTTATTTACAGACAGCCAGGGACAGACTCCAACACTCAGACATCATTTACAAAGTAAGCATGTGTGTTTAGTGAGTCTGCCAGATCAGGGGCAGTAGGGATGACCAGGGATGTTCTCTTGAGAAGTGCAAAATTGACAATTTTCTTGTCCTGCTAACCAGATTCAAAATGTAACCAGTACTTTTAGGTGTCAGGGAAAATGTATGGGGTAAAAAGTACAGTTGTCAAAACTATAAATAGTACAGTACAGATAACCCCCAAAACTATAAATAGTACAGTACAGATAACCCCCAAAACTATAAATAGTACAGTACAGATAACCCCCAAAACTATAAATAGTACAGTACAGATAAACCCCAAAACTATAAATAGTACAGTACAGATAACCCCCAAAACTATAAATAGTACAGATACAGATAACCCCAAAACTATAAATAGTACTGTTTACAGATAACCCCCAAAACTATAAATAGTACAGATAACCCCCAAAACTATAAATAGTACAGATAACCCCCAAAACTATAAATAGTACAGATAACCCCAAAACTATAAATAGTACAGATAACCCCCAAAACTATAAATAGTACAGTACAGATAACCCCCAAAACTATAAATAGTACAGTACAGATAACCCCCAAAACTATAAATAGTACAGTACAGATAACCCCCAAAACTATAAATAGTACAGTACAGATTGTCAAAACTATAAATAGTACAGTACAGATAACCCCCAAAACTATAAATAGTACAGTACAGATAACCCCCAAAACTATAAATAGTACAGTACAGATAACCCCCAAAACTATAAATAGTACAGATAACCCCCAAAACTATAAATAGTACAGTACAGATAACCCCAAAACTATAAATAGTACAGATAACCCCAAAACTATAAATAGTACAGTACAGATAACCCCCAAAACTATAAATAGTACAGTACAGATAACCCCCAAAACTATAAATAGTACAGTACAGATAACCCCCAAAACTATAAATAGTACAGTACAGATAACCCCCAAAACTATAAATAGTACAGTACAGATAACCCCCAAAACTATAAATAGTACAGTACAGATAACCCCCAAAACTATAAATAGTACAGTATAGATAACCCCCAAAACTATAAATAGTACAGTACAGATAACCCCCAAAACTATAAATAGTACAGTACAGATAACCCCCAAAACTATAAATAGTACAGTACAGATAACCCCCAAAACTAGGTAAGTAGTACTTTAAGGTATTTTTCACCAGTGGCTGAACAGAAGTTTCTTCCCCATATAGAGGCCCAGTAGTAGAACTATTGGTGAGAGACTGCAGCTAGATGTTCATCTCCTGCTGACTGGACCTTCCCAGTCTCACCCAAACCCTCCATCCTGTTATCTGTTCTGGAACGTTCTGATAGAGTGGCTACCCCTCTCTTCTCTCCATCTCTGTCTCTCTGAACCCCTCTCTTCTCTCCATCTCTGTCTCTCTGAACCCCTCTCTTCTCTCCATCTCTGTCTCTCTGAACCCCTCTCTTCTCTCCATCTCCATCTCTCTGAACCCCTCTCTTCTCTCCATCTCTGTCTCTCTGAACCCCTCTCTTCTCTCCATCTCTGTCTCTCTGAACCCCTCTCTTCTCTCCATCTCTGTCTCTCTGAACCCCTCTCTTCTCTCCATCTCCATCTCTCTGAATCCCTCTCTTCTCTCCATCTCCATCTCTCTGAACCCCTCTCTTCTCTCCATCTCAGTCTCTCTGAACCCCTCTCTTCTCTCCATCTCTCTGAACCCCTCTCTTCATCTCTGTCTCTCTGAACCCCTCTCTTCTCTCCATCTCTGTCTCTCTGAAACCCCTCTCTTCTCTCCATCTCTGTCTCTCTGAACCCCTCTCTTCTCTCCATCTCTCAGACTCTCTCTCTGAACCCCTCTCTTCTGTCTCTCTGAACCCCTCTCTTCTCTCCATCTCTCAGACTCTCTCTCTGAACCCCTCTCTTCTGTCTCTCTGAACCCCTCTCTTCTCTCCATCTCTGTCTCTCTGAACCCCTCTCTTCTCTCCATCTCCATCTCTCTGAACCCCTCTCTTCTCTCCATCTCTCAGACTCTCTCTCTGAACCCCTCTCTTCTGTCTCTCTGAACCCCTCTCTTCTCTCCATCTCTGTCTCTCTGAACCCCTCTCCTCTCCATCTCTCAGACTCTCTCTCTGAACCCCTCTCTTCTGTCTCTCTGAACCCCTCTCTTCTCTCCATCTCTGTCTCTCTGAACCCCTCTCTTCTCTCCATCTCTCAGACTCTCTCTCTGAACCCCTCTCTTCTGTCTCTCTGAACCCCTCTCTTCTCTCCATCTCTGTCTCTCTGAACCCCTCTCTTCTCTCCATCTCCATCTCTCTGAACCCCTCTCTTCTCTCCATCTCTCAGACTCTCTCTCTGAACCCCTCTCTTCTGTCTCTCTGAACCCTTCTCTTCTCTCCATCTCTGTCTCTCTGAACCCCTCTCCTCTCCATCTCTCTGACTCTCACTCTGAACCCCTCTCTTCTTCCCATCTCTGTCTCTCTGAACCCCTCTCTTCTCTCCATCTCTCAGACTCTCTCTCTGAAACCCTCTCTTCTCTCTCAGACTCTCTCTCTGAACCCCTCTCTTCTCTCCATCTCTCAGACTCTCTCTCTGAACCCCTCTCTTCTCTCCATCTCTCAGACTCTCTCTCTGAACCCCTCTCATCTCTCAGACTCTCTCTCTGAACCCCTCTCATCTCTCAGACTCTCTCTCTGAACCCCTCTCATCTCTCAGACTCTCTCTCTGAACCCCTCTCATCTCTCAGACTCTCTCTCTGAACCTCTCTCTTCCGTCCATCTCTGTCTCTCAGACTCTTTCTGAGCCTATAGACCTGGGGGTTTCAGAGAGATAACAAAGATTGACACACAGACAGAGAGAGAAAAATAGTCCCTCAACATCTAATCTGTCAGCACCATTAAATGATGACTCGGGCAATAAACTGTGTCAGGCATTTTCTTGTCAAGTTGAGAAGAAATTACAGCCAAGCTTTACAATTTCTTTCCACCAGCGTGAACATTGACACAGCATCTTCCTGAGGCCAGCAATAACAGCTGACATACAGAGGAAAATATCCCATCTTGCATTTATGGGGTCAGAGTCCAGAGATATGAGGGATCAATACTCTGTCACAGTTTTGACATTTTGAGTCCAACTGACAAGCTGATAACAAGACAACACACTGACTGTTCCCTTGGCCTCCACATCTTAGTGCTACAGCACAACAGAGCCTGAACGCTGTCTGGACTAAACACAGCAGAGCCTGAACGCTGTCTGGACTAAACACAGCAGAGTCTGAACACTGTCTGGACTAAACACAGCAGAGCCTGAACGCTGTCTGGACTAAACACAGCAGAGCCTGAACGCTGTCTGGACTAAACACAGCAGAGCCTGAACGCTGTCTGGACTAAACACAGCAGAGCCTGAACGCTGTCTGGACTAAACACAGCAGAGTCTGAACACTGTCTGGACTAAACACAGCAGAGCCTGAACGCTGTCTGGACTAAACACAGCAGAGCCTGAACGCTGTCTGGACTAAACACAGCAGAGCCTGAACGCTGTCTGGACTAAACACAGCAGAGCCTGAACGCTGTCTGGACTAAACACAGCAGAGCCTGAACGCTGTCTGGACTAAACACAGCAGAGCCTGAACGCTGTCTGGACTAAACACAGCAGAGCCTGAACGCTGTCTGGACTAAACACAGCAGAGCCTGAACGCTGTCTGGACTAAACACAACAGAGATACATAACTGTTATGGGAAGATTGGCCATGTAGTGTTATTGCTCCCTCCACCCCCCACGTCTCGCTCCCTCCACCCCCCGCGTCTCGCTCCCTCCACCCCCGCGTCTCGCTCCCTCCACCCCCGCGTCTCGCTCCCTCCACCCCCCGCGTCTCGCTCCCTACACCCCCGCGTCTCGCTCCCTACACCCCCTTTTATCTCCCTGATGGAATATCAGTCCTGGATGTAATGATTACAGTCCTCCTTCAAAACAACCCCAACCCTCTGCCATGACAACGCCTTCTACCAAAACCCCCTCAACAATCTACCCTACTGCCATAGCAACGCCTTCTACCAAAACCCCCTCAACCATCTACCCTACTCCCTACCTGCCATAGTAACGCCTTTTACCAAAACCCCCTCAACCATCTACCCTTCTCCCTACCTACTGCCATAGCAACGCCTTCCACCAAAACCCCCTCAACCATCTACCCTACTGCCATAGCAACGCCTTCTACCAAAACCCCCTCAACCATCTACCCTTCTCCCTACCTACTGCCATAGCAACACCTTCTACCAAAACCCCCTCAACCATCTACCCTACTGCCTTTCATCTCAACTGGATAACAGACTGAGCAGTGGACTGCTGCTGCCATTCACTACCATTACAGCTGACAGTGTGGACTGGACTGGCATCATTATAGGTGAATGAGTCAGACCACACATCCATTATAAACAACAGCTCCCCCAGGAGGAGAGCTGACTAATACCTAGACCTGAGAGAGGGAGGGGAGAAAGAAAACATAGTGAAAGAGTATAATATATCTCCCCCCAACAGTAGTAACCTTTTCAGTAATTGAATTCTGACCACCTCATTCCTCCCGTATCCCTCGCTCTCCCTCTAACTTTGTGGGACGATCAGATATGGACCCTGGAGAAATGACCCAGAATTCTCCCCGGCAGAGGGTCAATATTCTCAGATGGGGTTATTTATTAGCAGTAGTGTTGTATAGTTCCAATGAGCAGCCTGAACTCTGATATATCCCCCAGCTTTGCCTATTGCAGGGATTATCAATCAAAAAGTGCACACGCGCACGCACACGTGCATGCGCACGCACACACGCACACGCGCACACGCAGAAAAACAAGTGACACAGTGGTTTCTTCTGGCTCTACAGGAAGGCCAGCGAAGGTGTGTGTGACAGAGAAGACACCACATCCCAGAGACCTGACACAGTGGCAGCTCGCTGTCACACACCGCCCCTCCTCCACACCGCCCCTCCTCCACAGTGCTGTCGGACTGGGTGTTTCACTGGTCCGGCCACTGACAGATCCGCAGATACACTATATCTTCAGCAGCATGAGAACACCTCTTCAAATGAGTGGGTTTGGCTGTTTCAGCCACACCCGGGGACTGGGGGACAGTCGGGGGACTGGGGGACAGCCAGGGGACAGCCGGGGGACAGCCGGGGGACAGCCGGGGGACTAGGGGACATGCTAGGGGCGACTAGGGGCTGTTTAGCATGGGTTTATGACTTTAAATACACAACAGTGGAAGTCATAATAAATCAGAATTTGTCCTTAACTTTAGTGAAATAAAAAGGTTCAATAAATCATGTCCAACCTCCTAAAACATGACTCCTGGGTTCCACAGTGCAGGGACAGAGTGGGCCCAACATATTGTAGAGAGAGATGCCTGGGGCTGTAAGTCTGTCTATCCTGGCCTCACTGCAAACCAAAACCACACACCACAGTGAGACAACTCAGCCACAGAGCCCTACTGGGCTGTTAAACTGGCTTATAGATGGGTTCTATGCCTCAGGTGTGTGTGCATGCATGCATGCATGCATGCATGCATGCATGTATGTATGTATGTATGTATGTATGTATGTATGTATGTATGTATGTATGTATGTATGTATGTATGTATGTATGTATGTATGTATGTATGTATGTATGTATGTATGTATGTATGTATGTATGTATGTATGTATGTATGTATGTATGTATGTATGTATGTATGTATGTATGTATGCATGTATGTATGTATGTGTAACAGTATAATTTTAAACCGTCCCCTCGCCCATACCCGGGCGCAGAACCAGGGGACTACTTCTGCACACATCAACAACAGTCACCCACTAAGCGTCGTTACCCATCGCTCCACAAAGTATGCGGCCCTTGCAGAGCAATGTATGGGGAAACACTACTTCAAGGTCTCAGAGCAAGTATGACGTAACCGATTGAAACGCTATTTAGCGTATGTACACTGCGTGTAACTATGCGTGTATGTATGGTAGCGTTTCACATATGTTGCGTGTATGTACGTGTATGTATGCGTGTATGCGTGTATGTATGTGTGTGTGTATGTATGTGTGTATGTATGTGTGTATGTATGTATGTGTGTATGTATGTGTGTATGTATGTATGTGTGTGTGTATGTGTGTATGTATGTATGTGTGTATGTATGTGTATGTATGTATGTATGTGTATGTATGTATGTATGTATGTATGTATGTATGTATGTATGTCTGTATGTATGTATGTATGTATGCGTGTGTGTATGTGCATGTATGTATGTATGTATGTATGTATGTATGTATGTATGTATGTATGTATGTATGTGTGTATGTATGCATGTGTGCATGTATGCATGTATGTGTATGTATGTATGTATGTATGTATGCATGTATGTATGTATGTATGTGCGTGTATGTATGCGTGTATGTATGCGTGTATGTATGCGTGTATGTATGCGTGTATGTATGCGTGTATGTATGCGTGTATGTATGTATGCGTGTATGTATGCATGTATGTATGTATGTATGTATGCATGTATGTATGTATGTATGTATGTATGTATGTATGTATGTATGTATGTATGTATGTATGTATGTATGTATGTATGTATGTATGTATGTATGTATGTATGTATGTATGTATGTATGTATGTATGTATGTATGTATGTATGTATGTATGTATGTATGTACAGTTGAAGTCAGAAGTTTACATACACTTTGGTTGGAGTCATTAAAACCTGTTTTTCAACCCCTCCACAAATTTCTTGTTAAAAGTCTATAGTTTTGGCAAGTCTGTTAGGACATCTACTTTGTGCCTGACAAGTCATTTTTCCAACAATTGTTTCAGACAGATCATTTCACTTAAAATTCACTGTATCACAATTCCACTGGGTCAGAAGTTTACATACCCTAAAGTTGACTGTGCCTTTAAACAGCTTTGGAAATTCCGGAAAATGATGTCATGGCTTTAGAAGCTTCTGAAAGGCAAATTGACATCATTTGAGTCAATTGGAGGTGTACCTGTGGATGTATTTCAAGGCCTACCTTCAAACTCAGTGCCTCTGCTTGACATCATGGGAAAATCAAAAGAAATCAGCCAAGACAAAAATTGTAGACCTCCACAAGTCTGGTTCATCCTTGGGAGCAATTTCCAAATGCCTGAAGGTACCACGTTCATCTGCACAAACAATAGTACGCAAGTATAAACACTATGGGACCGCACAGCCATCATACTGCTCAGGATGGAGACGCGTTCTGTCACCTAGAGATTAATGAACTATGGTGCGAAAAGTGCAAATCAATCCCAGAACAGCAAAGGACCTTGTGAAGATACAAAAGTATCAATATCCACAGTAAAACGAGTCTTATGTCGACATAACCTGAAACACCACTCAGCAAGGATGAAGCCACTGTATAAAAATGACCTTAAAAAAGCCAGTCTACGGTTTGCATCCGCACATTGGGACAAATGTCGTACTTTCTGGAGAAATGTCCTCTGGTCGGATGAAACAAAAATAGAACTGTTTGGCCATAATGACCATCGTTATGTTTGGAGGAAAAGGGGGAGGCTTGCAAGCCAAAGAACACCATCCCAACCGTGAAGCACGGGGTGGCAGCATCATGTTGTGGGGGTGCTTTGCTGCAGGAGGAACTGGTGCACTTTACAAAATAGATGGCTTCATGTGGAACTAAAACGATGTGGATATATTGAAGCAACATCTCAAGACATCAGTCAGGAAGTTAAAGCTTGGTTGCAAATGGGTCTTCCAAATGGACAATGACCCCAAGCATACTTCCACAGTTGTGGCAAAATGGCTTAAGGACAACAAAGTCAAGGTATTGGAGTGGCCCTCACAAAGCCCTGACCTCAATCCTAAAGAAAATTTGTGGGCGGAACTGAAGAAGCGTGTGCGAGCAAGGAGGCCTACGAACCTGACTCAGTTACACCAGCTCTGTCAGGAGGAATGGGCCAAAATTCACCCAATTTATTAAGGGAAGCTTGTGGAAGGCTACCTGAAACATTTGACCCAAGTGAAACAATTTAAAGGCAATGCTACCAGATACTAATTGAGTGTATGTAAACTTCTGACCCACTGGGAATGTGATGAAAGAAATTAAAACTGAAATAAATCACTCTATTATTCTGACATTTCACATTCTTAAAATAAAGTGTGATCCTAACGGACCTAAAACAGGGATTTTTTAAGAGGATTAAACGACAGGAATTGTGAAAAACTGAGTTTAAATGTATTTGGCTAAGGTGTATGTAAACTTCTGACTTCAACTGTATATATGTGAGTATGTGTGTGTGTGAGTGAGTGAGTGAGTGAGTGAGTGAGTGAGTGAGTGAGTGAGTGAGTGAGTGAGTGAGTGAGTGAGTGAGTGAGTGAGTGAGTGAGTGGAGCCCGTCTCTCTCAATAAAGGTCTGTCCCCTATCCACTGTGGACCCTACTAACCACACAGTGATGAAGAACATTTCTTAAAGCCACACTACTTAGTCATTCCTCTCTCTCCTGCTCTTTGTTAAGTCTGTGTTATTAGTGTGTGAACAGGGCCAGCAGCTCAGTGGGGAAATGCTATGCTGCCATTTACACAGTATTCAATACCTGCCAGGCCCACATTACTGCATTTACACAGTATTCAATACCTGCCAGGCCCACATTACTGCATTTACACAGTATTCAATACCTGCCAGGCCCACATTACTGCATTTACACAGTATTCAATACCTGCCAGGCCCACATTACTGCATTTACACAGTATTCAATACCTGCCAGGCCCACATTACTGCATTTACACAGTATTCAATACCTGCCAGGCCCACATTACTGCATTTACACAGTATTCAATACCTGCCAGGCCAACATTACTGCATTTACACAGTATTCAATACCTGCCAGGCCCACATTACTGCATTTACACAGTATTCAATACCTGCCAGACCCACATTACTGCATTTACACAGTATTCAATACCTGCCAGGCCCACATTACTGCATTTACACAGTATTCAATACCTGCCAGGCCAACATTAATGCATTTACACATTTACACAGTATTCAATACCTGCCAGGCCAACATTACTGCATTTACACAGTATTCAATACCTGCCAGGCCCACATTACTGCATTTACACAGTATTCAATACCTGCCAGACCCACATTACTGCATTTACACAGTATTCAATACCTGCCAGGCCCACATTACTGCATTTACACAGTATTCAATACATGCCAGGCCAACATTACTGCATTTACACAGTATTCAATACCTGCCAGGCCCACATTACTGCATTTACACAGTATTCAATACCTGCCAGACCCACATTACTGCATTTACAGTATTCAATACCTGCCAGGCCCACATTACTGCATTTACACAGTATTCAATACCTGCCAGGCCCACATTACTGCATTTACAGTATTCAATACCTGCCAGACCCACATTACTGCATTTACACACATCTTTATCATACAACACTCCTCTCTATAGATTTATGACTGTAATCCTGGCTGCTAAATCACACATGCTTCCATGATTGACAAGGACTATTAATCAACCCCAGAGCCTGAAGTGGACCTAAGTATATCAGCAGTCTGCTGGGAAATAGGAAGAGTTTGAAGAATGGAGAATATATTTACAGAGAAGTCTTTCTCAGGAGGCTGTTTTAAGAAGAGAAAACAAATAGTTTTTGAAAGAGACAGCCTCCAGCACCGACCACCGCCCGGCTGGGCCCGCCTCCAGCACCGACCACCGCCCGGCTGGGCCCGCCTCCAGCACCGACCACCGCCCGGCTGGGCCCGCCTCCAGCACCACTGTACATTCCTCTCCTCAACCCCCCTTCTCCTCTACTTCCATCCCCTCAAGCCCCCTTCTCCTCTACTTCCATCCCCTCTCCTCAACCCCCCTTCTCCTCTACTTCCATCCCCTCTCCTCAACCCCCCTTCTCCTCTACTTCCATCCCCTCTCCTCAACCCCCTTCTCCTCTACTTCCATCCTCTCCCATCAACCCCCCTCTCCTCTACTTCCATCCCCTTCTCCTCTACTTCCATCCCCTCTCCTCAACCCCCTCTCCTCTACTTCCATCCTCTCCCCTACTTCCATCCCCTCTCCTCAACCCCCTCCTCTACTTCCATCCCCCTCTTCAACCCCTTCTCCTCTACTTCCATCCCCTCTCCTCAACCCCTTCTCCTCTACTTCCATCCCCCTCCTCAACCCCCTTCTCCTCTACATCCATCCCCTCTCCTCAACCCCCATCTCCTCTACATCCATCCCCTCTCCTCAACCCCCTTTTCATCTACTTCCATTTCCTCTCCTCAACCCCCTTCTCCTCTACATCCATCCCCTCTCCTCAACCCTCTTCTCCTCTACTTCCATCCTCTCTCCTCAACCCCCTTCTCCTCTACATCCATCCCCTCTCCTCAACCCTCTTCTCCTCTACTTCCATCCCCTCTCCTCAACCCCTTTTCATCTACTTCCATCCTCTCCCATCAACCCCCCTCTCCTCTACTTCCATCCCCTTCTCCTCTACTTCCATCCCCTCTCCTCAACCTCTACTTCCATCCTCTCCCCTACTTCCATCCCCTCTCCTCAACCCCCTTCTCCTCTACTTCCATCCCCCTCTTCAACCCCCTTCTCCTCTACTTCCATCCCCTCTCCTCAACCCCCTTCTCCTCTACTTCCATCCCCTCTCCTCAACCCCCTTCTTCTCTACATCCATCCCCTCTCCTCAACCCCCATCTCCTCTACATCCATCCCCTCTCCTCAACCCCCTTTTCATCTACTTCCATCCCCTCTCCTCAACCCCCTTCTCCTCTACATCCATCCCCTCTCCTCAACCCTCTTCTCCTCTACTTCCATCCTCTCCCCTCAACCCCCTTCTCCTCTACATCCATCCCCTCTCCTCAACCCTCTTCTCCTCTACTTCCATCCCCTCTCCTCAACCCCCTTTTCATCTACTTCCATCCCCTCTCCTCAACCCCCTTCTCCTCTACATCCATCCCCTCTCCTCAACCCCCTTTTCATCTACTTCCATCCCCTCTCCTCAACCCCCTTCTCCTCTACATCCATCCCCTCTCCTCAACCCCCTTTTCATCTACTTCCATCCCCTCTCCTCAACCCCTTCTCCTCTCCTCAACCCCCTTCTCCTCTACTTCCATCCTCTCTCCTCAACCCCCTTCTCCTCTACTTCCATCCCCTTCTCCTCTACTTCCATCCCCTCTCCTCAACCCCCTTCTCTACATCCATCCCCTCTCCTCAACCCCCTTCTCCTCTACTTCCATCCCCTCTCCTCAACCCCCCTTCTCCTCTACATCCATCTCCTCTCCTCAACCCCTTCTCCTCTACTTCCATCCTCTCCTCAACCCCCTTCTCCTCTACTTCCATCCTCTCTCCTCAACCCCCTTCTCCTCTACTTCCATCCTCTCTCCTCAACCCCCTTCTCCTCTACATCCATCCCCTCTCCTCAACCCTCTTCTCCTCTACTTCCATCCCCTCTCCTCAACCCCCCTTTCATCTACTTCCATCCCCTCTCCTCAACCCCCTTCTCCTCTACATCCATCCCCTCAACCCTCTTCTCCTCTACTTCCATCCTCTCCTCAACCCCCTTCTCCTTTACTTCCATCCCCTCTCCTTCCCCCTTTTCATCTACTTCCATCCCTCTCCTCAACCCCCTTCTCCTCTACATCCATCCCCTCTCCTCAACCCCCTTCTCCTCTACTTCCATCCCCTTCTCCTCTACTTCCATCCCCTCTCCTCAACCCCCTTCTCCTCCACATCCATCCCCTCTCCTCAACCCCCCTTCTCCTCTACTTCCATCCTCTCCTCAACCCCCTTCTCCTCTACTTCCATCCTCTCCTCAACCCCCTTTCATCTACTTCCATCCCCTCTCCTCAACCCCCTTCTCCTCTACATCCATCCCCTCTCCTCAACCCTCTTCTCCTCTACTTCCATCCTCTCCTCAACCCCCTTCTCCTTTACTTCCATCCCCTCTCCTCAACCCCCTTTTCATCTACTTCCATCCCCTCTCCTCAACCCCCTTTTCATCTACTTCCATCCCCTCTCCTCAACCCCCTTCTCTCTACATCCATCCCCTCTCCTCAATCCCCTTCTCCTCTACTTCCATCCCCTCTCCTCAACCCCCTTCTCCTCCACATCCATCCCCTCTCCTCAACCCCCCTTCTCCTCTACTTCCATCCTCTCCTCAACCCCCTTCTCCTCTACTTCCATCCTCTCCTCAACCCCCTTCTCCTCTACTTCCATCCCCTCAACCCCCCTTCTCTACTTCCATCCTCTCTCCTCAACCCCCCTTCTCCTCTACTTCCATCCTCTCTCCTCTCAATTATTGTGAAGGAGTCTATTTTTAATCTGTCCTTCAGTCATCATTTCCTTTAAAGGATCAGGTTTATTAGTTTATGAAAAGTGATCTGGCCACAATAGGCATTAACTGATGCCAATATAAATGCAATTTCACAATGGGGTGGAATGAATGCAATGTGATGAGGGGAAAGTATTGGGTTGTGTGTGTGTGTCCGAATGCGAGTATCGGGTTGTGTGTGTCTACGTGCCCGTGCATCCCTGCAAGCTCGTGTATGTGTGACTGAGCCTGCATGCAATAATTAATGTGTGTGTGTGTGTTGATTCAGAGGGAGGTGTGTCAGTCTCGTATTTCATTTTGGTCCTTGTCTGTGAAACATTCTTCAGGCTGAATAGACCACTAAGAGCCCAATAGCACACTTAACCACCCTAATGACTAGGGAGGGAGGGAGTGAGGGGACGGAAAGCCAGACAGACCGGGCCCCACCATGGCACCCTATCCACTATACAGTGTACTTCTTTTGACCAGGGCTCATAGGATTCTGGTCTAAAGTAGTGCACTACAAAGTGAATAGGGTGCCATGTAGGACACATCCCTGGGCAGAGAAAGAAAAGCAGACTTCCAGGCAGGCAGACAGAGCATCCACCCACCCCCTCACCAAACCAACCAACCACCCACCCACCCACCCCCTCACCAAACCAACCAACCACCCACCTACCCCCTCACCAAACCAAACCACCCACCCCACCAAACCAACCAACCAACCAACCCACCCCACCAAACCAACCAACCCACCCAACCAACCAACCCACCAAACCAACCAACCAACCCACCCCACCAAACCAACCAACCCACCCCACCAAACCAACCAACCCACCCACCCCACCAAAAACCAACTCACCCCACCAGACCAACCCACCCACCCCACCAGAACAAACAACCACCCCACCAAACCAACCAACCCACCCCACCAAACCAACCAAACCCACCCCAAACCAACCAAACCAACCAACCCACCCCACCAAACCAACCACCACCAAACCAACCAACCAACCCACCCCACCAAACCAACCAACCCACCCACCCCACCAAACCAACCAACTCACCCCACCAAACCAACCAACCCACCCCACTAAACCAACCAACCCACCCCACTAAACCAACCACCAACCAAACCAACCTCACCACCAAACCAACCCACCCACCCCACCAAACCAACCAACCCACCCACCCCACCAAAACCAACCCACCCACCCCACCAAACCAACCAACCCCACCAAACCAACCAACCACCCACCAAACCAACCAAACAAACCAACCAACCCACCCCACCAAACCAACCACCCACCCCACCAAACCAACCCTCACCACCAAACCAACCCACCTCACCCAAACCAACCCACCCTCACCACCAACCAACCCACCCTCACCACCAACCAACCCTCACCACCCACCCACCCCACCACCAACCAACCAACCCACTCCCTCACCAAAACACTCCCTCACCAAACAAACCAACCAACCACCTACCTACCACACCACCCCCTTACCAAACCCATCAACCACCCTCACCAAACCACCCACCCCACCAAACCAACCCTCTCCCTCACCAAACTACCCCACCCAACCAACCCATCAACCCCAACCCTCCCACACCAACCCCTTCTCCCTCCTAGCTGAACTCTCTCTCTCTCTCTCTCTCTCTCTCTCTCTCTCTCTCTCTCTCTCTCTCTCTCTCTCTCTCTCTCTCTCTCTCTCTCTCTCTCTCTCTCTCTCTCTCTCTCTCTCTCTCTCTCTCTCTCTCTCTCTCTCTCTCTCTCTCTCTCTCTCTCTCTCTCTCTCTCTCTCTCTCTCTCTCTCTCTGTGTGTTTGAACAGAAAGAGAGCAGAGAGAGAGGCTCGTGTACAGTGAATGAGAGATGGGGAGAGAGCAGGGGAGAAGTGGAGAGAGAAGATCATGTAGACAGTGAAATGGAGAGGGGGAGAGAGAGGATCATGTAGACCGTGAAAGGGAGCGGGGGAGAGAGAGGCTCATGTAGACAGTGAAAGGGAGAGGGGGAGAGAGAGGATCATGTAGACAGTGAATGAGAGATGGGGAGAGAGCAGGGGAGAAGGGGAGAGAGGCTCATGTAGACAGTGAAAGGGAGAGGGGGAGAGAGAGGATCATGTAGACAGTGAAAGAGGGGGAGAGAGAGGCTCATGTAGACAGTGAAAGGGAGAGGGGAGAGAGAGGATCATGTAGACAGTGAAAGAGAGAGGGGGAGAGAGAGGCTCATGTAGACAGAAAGAAAGGGGGAGAGAGAGGGGAGTGAAAGAGAGAGGATCATGTAGACAGTGAAAGAGAGAGGATCATGTAGACAGTGAAAGAGAGAGGGGGAGAGAGATGATCATGTAGACAGTGAAAGAGAGAGGATCATGTAGGGAAAGAGAGAGGATCATGTAGACAGTGAAAGGGAGAGGATCATGTAGACAGTAAAAGGGAGAGGGGGAGAGAGAGGATCATGTAGACAGTGAAAGGGAGAGGATCATGTAGACAGTAAAAGGGAGAGGGGGAGAGAGAGGATCATGTAGACAGTGAAAGGGAGAGGGGGAGAGAGAGGATCATGTAGACAGTGAAAGGGAGAGGGGGAGAGAGAGGATCATGTAGACAGTTGAAAGGGAGAGGGGGAGAGAGAGGATCATGTAGACAGTGAAAGGGAGAGGGGGAGAATGAATGAATGAGTTACAGGACAAAATAAAAACCCTCCAACCCAAAAAGGCTTGTGGTGTTGATGGTATCCTCAATGAAATGATCAAATATACAGACAACAAATTCCAATTGGCTATACTAAAACTCTTTAACATCATCCTTAGCTCTGGCATCTTCCCCAATATGTGGAACCAAGGACTGATCACCCCAATCCACAAAAGTGGAGACAAATTTGACCCCAATAACTACCGTGGAATATGTGTCAACAATAACCTTGGGAAAATCCTCTGCATTATCATTAACAGCAGACTCGTACACTTCCTCAATGAAAACAATGTACTGAGCAAATGTAAAATTGGCTTTTTACCAAATTACCGTACAACAGACCATGTATTCACCCTGCACACCCTAATTGACAACCAAACAAACCAAAACAAAGGCAAAGTCTTCTCATGCTTTGTTGATTTCAAAAAAGCCTTTGACTCAATTTGGCATGAGGGTCTGCTATACAAATTGATGGAAAGTAGTGTTGGGGGTAAAACATATGATATTATAAAATCCATGTACACAAACAACAAGTGTGTGGTTAAAATTGGCAAATAATACACAAATTTCTTCACACAGGGTCGTGGGGTTAGACAGGGATACAGCTTAAGCCCCACCCTCTTCAACATATATATCAACGAATTGGCGCGGGAACTAGAAAAGTCTGCAGCACACGGCCTCACCCTACTAGAATCCGAAGTCAAATGTCTGCTGATGATCTGGTGCTTCTGTCACCAACCAAGGAGGGCCTACAGCAGCACCTAGATCTTATGCACAGATTCTGTCAGATCTGGGCTCTGACAGTAAATCTCAGTAAGACCAAAATAATGGTGTTCCAAAAAAGGTCCAGTCACCAGGACCACAAATACAAATTCCATCTAGACACTGTTGCCCTAGACCACACAAAAAACTATACATACCTTGGCCTCAACATCAGCGCCACAGGTAACTTCCACAAAGCTGTGAACGATCTGAGAGACGAGGCAAGAAGGGCATTCTATGCCATCAAAAGGAACATAAATTTCAACATACCAATTAGGATTTGGCTAAAAATACTTGAATCAGTCATAGAGCCCATTGCCCTTTATGGTTGTGAGGTCTGGGGTCCGCTCACCAACCAAGACTTCACAAAATGGGACAAACACCAAAATGAGACTCTGCACGCAGAGTTCTGCAAAAATATCCTCCGTGTACAACGTAGAACACCAAATAATGCCTGCAGAGCAGAATTAGGCCGATACCCACTAATGATCAAAATCCAGAATGGAGCCGTTAAATTCTATAACCACCTAAAAGGAAGCGATTCCCAAACCTTCCATAACAAAGCCATCACCTACAGAGAGACGAACCTGGAGAAGAGTCCCCTAAGCAAGCTGGTCCTGGGGCTCTGTTCACAAACACGCCCTACAGAGCCCCAGGACAGCAGCACAATTAGACCCAACCAAATCATGAGAAAACAAAAAGAGAATTACTTGACACATTGGAAAGAATTAACAAAAAAACAGAGCAAACTAGAATGCTATTTGGCCCTAAACAGAGAGTACAGAGTGGCAGAATACCTGACCACTGTGACTGACCCAAAATTAAGGAAAGCTTTGACTATGTACAGACTCAGTGAGCATAGCCTTGCTATTGAGAAAGGCTGCCGTAGGCAGACATGGCTCTCAAGAGAAGAATAACCTCCTGCCCAATGTATGACCATATTAGAGACACATATTTCCCTCAGATTACACAGATCCACAAAGAATTCGAAAACAAATTCAATTTTGAAAAACTCCCATATCTACTGGGTGAAATTCCACAGTGTGACATCACAGCAGCCAGATTTGTGACCTGTTGCCACGAGAAAAGGGCAACCAGTGAAGAACACACACCATTGTAAATACAACCCATATCTATGCTTATTTATTTTATCTTGTGTCCTTTACCATTTGTACATTGTTAAAACACTGTATGTATGTATGTATGTATGTATGTATGTATGTATGTGTGTGTGTGTGTGTGTGTGTGTGTGTGTGTGTGTGTGTGTGTGTGTGTGTGTGTGTGTGTGTATGTATGTATGTATGTATGTATGTATGTGTGTATGTGTGTGTGTGTGTGTGTGTGTGTGTGTGTGTGTATGTATGTATGTATGTATGTATGTGTATGTATGTATGTATGTATGTATGTATGTATGTATGTGTGTATGTACGTATGTACGTATGTACGTATGTACGTATGTACGTATGTATGTATGTATGTATGTACGTATGTATGTATGTATGTATGTATGTATATATATATGTATATATATATATATATATATATAATATGACATTTGGAATATCTTTGTTTTGAAACTTGTGTATGTGTTATGTTTACTGTTCATTTTCTTTGTTTATTTCACTTTATATATTCACTTTATATATTATCTACCTCACTTGCTTTGGCAATGTTAACACATGTTTCCCATGCCAATAAAGCCCTTGAATTGAATTGAATTGAGAGAAGATCATGTAGACAGTGAAAGAGAGAGGGGGAGAGAGAGGCTCATGTAGACAGTGAAAGGGAGAGGGGAGAGAGAGGATCATGTAGACAGTGAAAGAGAGAGGGGGAGATAGAGGATCATGTAGACAGTGAAAGAGGGAGGGGGAGAGAGAGGCTCATGTAGACAGTGAAAGAGAGGGGGAGAGAGAGGCTCATGTAGACAGTGAAAGAGAGAGGGGGAGAGAGAGGATCATGTAGACAGTGAAAGAGAGAGGGGGAGAGAGAGGCTCATGTAGACAGTGAAGAGAGGATCATGTAGACAGTGAAGAGAGGATCATGTAGGGAAAGAGAGAGAGAGGATCATGTAGACAGTGAAAGAGAGAGGGGGAGAGAGAGGCTCATGTAGACAGTGAAGAGAGGATCATGTAGACAGTGAAAGAGAGAGGGGGAGAGAGGATCATGTAGACAGTGAAAGGGAGAGGGGGGAGAGAGGCTCATGTAGACAGTGAAGAGAGGATCATGTAGACAGTGAAAGAGAGAGGGGAGAGAGAGGATCATGTAGACAGTGAAAGAGAGAGGGGGAGAGAGAGGATCGTGTAGACAGTGAAAGGAGAGGGGGAGAGAGAGGATCATGTAGACAGTGAAAGAGAGAGGGGGAGAGAGAGGATCATGTAGACAGTGAAAGAGAGAGGGGGAGAGAGAGGCTCATGTAGACAGTGAAAGAGAGAGGGGGAGAGAGGCTCATGTAGACAGTGAAAGAGAGAGGGGGAGAGAGAGGATCATGTAGACAGTGAAAGAGAGGGGGGGAGAGAGAGGCTCATGTAGACAGTGAGGGGAGAGAGAGGATCATGTAGACAGTGAAAGAGAGAGGGGGAGAGAGAGGATCATGTAGACAGTGAAAGAGAGAGGGGGAGAGAGAGGCTCATGTAGACAGTGAAGAGAGGATCATGTAGACAGTGAAAAGAGAGGGGGAGAGAGAGGATCATGTAGACAGTGAAAGAGAGAGGGGAGAGAGAGGATCATGTAGACAGTGAAGGGGGAGAGAGAGGATCATGGTGAAAGAGAGGGGGAGAGGAGGCTCATGTAGACAGTGAAAGTGAAAGAGAGGGGGAGAGAGAGGATCATGTAGACAGTGAAAGAGAGAGGGGGAGAGAGAGGCTCATGTAGACAGTGAAGAGAGGATCATGTAGACAGTGAAAGAGAGAGGGGGAGAGAGGATCATGTAGACAGTGAAAGAGAGAGGGGGAGAGAGAGGCTCATGTAGACAGTGAAGAGAGGATCATGTAGACAGTGAAAGAGAGAGGGGGAGAGAGAGGATCATGTAGACAGTGAAAGAGAGGGGGAGAGAGAGGATCGTGTAGACAGTGAAAGGGAGAGGGGGAGAGAGAGAGGATCATGTAGACAGTGAAAAGAGAGAGGGGAGAGAGAGGATCATGTAGACAGTGAACGAGAGAGGGGGAGAGAGAGGCTCATGTAGACAGTGAAAGAGAGAGGGGGAGAGAGAGGATCATGTAGACAGTGAAAGAGAGAGGGGGAGAGAGAGGCTCATGTAGACAGTGAAGAGAGGATCATGTAGACAGTGAAAGAGAGAGGGGGAGAGAGAGGCTCATGTAGACAGTGAAAGGGAGAGGGGGGAGAGAGGCTCATGTAGACAGTGAAGAGAGGATCATGTAGACAGTGAAAGAGAGAGGGGGAGAGAGAGGATCATGTAGACAGTGAAAGAGAGAGGGGAGAGAGAGGATCGTGTAGACAGTGAAAGGGAGAGGGGGAGAGAGAGGATCATGTAGACAGTGAAAGAGAGAGGGGGAGAGAGAGGATCATGTAGACAGTGAAAGAGAGAGGGGAGAGAGAGGCTCATGTAGACAGTGAAAGAGAGAGGGGGAGAGAGAGGCTCATGTAGACAGTGAAAGAGAGAGGGGGAGAGAGAGGATCATGTAGACAGTGAAAGGGAGAGGATCATGTTGACAGTGAAAGGGAGAGGATCATGTTGACAGTGAAAGAGAGACGATCATGTAGACAGTGAAAGAGAGAGGATCATGTAGACAGTGAAAGAGAGAGGATCATGTAGACAGTGAAAGAGAGAGGATCATGTAGACAGTGAAAGAGAGAGGATCATGTAGACAGTGAAAGAGAGAGGATCATGTTGACAGTGAAAGAGAGAGGATCATGTAGGCAGTGAAAGAGAGAGGATCATGTAGGCAGTGAAAGAGAGAGGATCATGGAGACAGTGAAAGAGAGAGGATCATGTAGGCAGTGAAAGAGAGAGGATCATGTAGACAGTGAAAGAGAGAGGATCATGTAGACAGTGAAAGAGAGAGGACCATGGAGACAGTGAAAAACTTGCCTAAAGAAGAACAGGTCAGTTGAGGACAGGGCACAGAAACAGATTTTATCAGGCAATAACCAGACCAGTGGGTCTCTAACTTCAGCCTATTTTAATACTGTGACCTACTAAAGCTTTTTAACCAAGGCAGTCATTTTAGACTCCGTTCGCTACACCACTTCACCATCGCTACACCATTACACCATCGCTACACCATCGCTACACCACTTCACCATCGCTACACCACTACACCATCGCTACACCATCGCTACACCGCTTCACCATCGCTACACCATCGCTACACCGCTTCACCATCGCTACACCGCTTCACCATCGCTACACCGCTTCACCATCGCTACACCGCTACACCATCGCTACACCGCTTCACCATCGCTACACCGCTTCACCATCGCTACACCATCGCTACACCACTTCACCATCGCTAAACCACTACACCATCGCTAAACCACTACACCATCGCTACACCACTACACCATCGCTACACCACTACACCATCGCTACACCACTACACCATCGCTACACCACTTCACCATCGCTACACCACTTCACCATCGCTACACCACTTCACCATCGCTACACCACTTCACCATCGCTACACCACTTCACCATCGCTACACCACTTCACCATCGCTACACCACTTCACCATCGCTACACCACTTCACCATCGCTACACCACTTCACCATCGCCACACCACTCCACCATCGCCACATTACTCCACCATCGCCACATTACTCCACCATCGCCACATTACTCCACCTTCGCCACATTACTCCACCTTCGCCACATTACTCCACCTTCGCCACATTACTCCACCTTCGCCACATTACTCCACCTTCGCCACATTACTCCACCTTCGCCACATTACTCCACCTTCGCCACATTACTCCACCTTCGCCACATTACTCCACCTTCGCCACATTACTCCACCTTCGCCACATTACTCCACCTTCGCCACATTACTCCACCTTCGCCACATTACTCCACCTTCGCCACATTACTCCACCTTCGCCACATTACTCCACATTACTCCACCTTCGCCACATTACTCCACCTTCGCCCATTACTCCACCTTCGCCACATTACTCCACCTTCGCCACATTACTCCACCTTCGCCACATTACTCCACCTTCGCCACATTACTCCACCTTCGCCACTCCACCTTCGCCACATTACTCCACCTTCGCCACATTACTCCACCTTCGCCACATTACTCCACCTTCGCCACATTACTCCACCTTCGCCACATTACTCCACCTTCGCCACATTACTCCACCTTCGCCACATTACTCCACCTTCGCTACATTACTCCACCATCGCTACATTACTTCACCATCATAGCAGGTAGAACAGTAGCAGGTAGAACAGTAGCAGGTAGAACAGTAGCAGGTAGAACAGTAGCAAGTAGAACAGTAGCATGTAGAACAGTAGCAAGTAGAACAGTAGCATGTAGAACAGTAGCAAGTAGAACAGTAGCAAGTAGAACAGTAGCAAGTAGAACAGTAGCAAGTAGCACAGTAGCAAGTAGAACAGTAGCATGTAGAACAGTAGCAAGTAGAACAGTAGCATGTAGAACAGTAGCATGTAGAACAGTAGCAAGTAGAACAGTAGCAAGTAGAACAGTAGCAAGTAGCACAGTAGCACAGTAGCAAGTAGAACAGTAGCAAGTAGCACAGTAGCAAGTAGCACAGTAGCAAGTAGCACAGTAGCAAGTAGAACAGTAGCAAGTAGAACAGTAGCAAGTAGAACAGTAGCAAGTAGAACAGTAGCAAGTAGAACAGACGTGTTCTGACATGTTTCTGAAACCTGATCCCTCACTCTCTCCCCAATCTCATTGATGTCAGAGAACCTCCTCTCTGGCGTGGTGTGTGTGGGGAGATTGAGGAAGTGACTATTTTCGTCGATAACAAAAGCCAAACTGGTGTGTGTGCAAATCTTTTAGGGATGAGAATATTCTCTTCACAAATCTTCTCATAATCATGGAGGAGGATCCCATAATGCAGCAGGCCCCACTAGAGAGGCTGCTCTGTCTCTGTGCTCCACTGCTATCTCAGACACATTTAACACAGCTTAAAATGGAATGTTGATTTGTCACGGCCTAGTTCCAATCCTGCACAGGGGAGAGAGGGGGAAGAAAGGATAGAGAGAGGGGGAAGAAAGAAAGATAGAGAGAGGGGGAAGAAAGAAAGA